>NC_056745.1:137075642-137375642 GCF_019279795.1 Protopterus annectens
GTACCATCTCTCTTAGATCAAGCATTTCACACTTTGGACTGCATGCACAGCTAATCCATTGGACATACTCGGGACAACTAGTAACATGGATAAAGTTGCAACTCAGCAAATTTCTTGAACTGCTGACTGGTAAACTGCATACCATTGTCAGATAAACCTTTGTGTGGATCACCATGCACAGAAAAACGTTTCTTCAATTTTGTAATGACAGTGCTGGACATTAGATTAGGAAAAAGGTCAATTTGAAACCAATTTGAGTTAGAGTCTACTAACACTAAGTAATGTTGACCATTCCATTTGAAAATATCAGTAGCAACCGTCGACCATGGTAGTTCAGGAATCTGATTTAGCTGAAGTGGCTCTTTTTGTTGGTACAATTTAGTACTGTTGCATATAGAACATGCTAGAGTTTCCCTCTCTATACCTTTTGACATAGAAGACCAAAATACTATGCCTCTTCCCCTTCTTTTGCTAGATTCAGAACCCAGGTGTCCACAGTGTAAAATCTTGATATATTCCTCTTGTAACGGTGAAGGAATAACTATTTTAGGACCTTTCATGATGATTCCATCTTCCATCATGAGCTCGTCTCGGTAAGGAAAATATTTCTGTATGTCAGTTAGTAGACTGGTTTGTTGCACTGGCCATCCTTGATTGATAACGTGTGTTAGCTTCTGAAGAATAGGGCTTAAAGCTGTGTAATGTCTGAGTTCATCAAAACAAGGTGAAGAAAAATGTTTGACTTCCATGATTTCCAGATCTGCTTGTTCATTGTCATGCTGTTCTGTAGTTTGTCTGGGTGCTGTTGACAAAACATCTGCAGGGTATAAATATTTGCCTTTTGTATAAACAATATTGAAATTGTACTATTGCAATTTTAACATCATGTGTTGCAAGCATGCTGGGGCTGAATATATTGGCTTTTTTAGAATTGTCACTAGAGGTTGGTGATCAATCTCCTTTTGAATAGGTTTGCCATAAATATAATCACTGAACTTTGAACATGGGAACACTACTGCCAAAAGCTCTTTTTCAATTTGTGCATACTGCATCTCAGTTTGAGTTAAAGTTCTGGACACATAGGCTACTGGTATGCCTTCTTGAAGACATGCTGCACCAAAAACATACTTTGAAGGATCGCATGAAAGAGTTAGTGGTTTGTGAACATCATAATATCTCAATGTGGGTGGACTGGCAATTTTCTGTTTCAGAATGTCAAATGCTCTTCGATGTTGTTCCAACCAGGACCAGTTTACATTTTTGCGTGTCAGCTCATGTAATGGTGCTGAAATCCCACTCAAGGGTGGGATGAACTGTCCTAAATAGTTGGCCATACCAAGAAAACGTAAAGGTGTGACATTGTCTGGAACTGGCATCTCAAGAATTGCAGCTTGCTTAGACATATCTGGTTCTAAGCCAGAATTGGTAAATAAATGACCCACATAAGTAACTTCTCTCAGCTTGAATTTACATTTTTGAGGATTCAGTTTAAGATTGACTGCACATGCACGGTCAGGAACTTTCTTAAGGTTTCTGTCATGTTTGGCTTCACCATTGCCCCCTACATTAATGTCATCTACTATGATAGCACATGGATAACCTGAAAAAAAATTGTTCCACTGCATGTTGAAATACTTCACTGGCAGAATTTATGTCAAATGGTATTCTGAAAAATCTGTACCTTCCAAAAGGTATACCAAAAGTAGTTAACAATGAAGATTTGTGATCCAATGAAATTTGCCAAAACAAATTTTTTTGCATACAAGACTGAAAGCATAGTGACATTTGGCATGAGAACTGCAACTTCTTATACTATGTGCATCAGACAATGAAGACATTTAAGTGCCTTGTTTAAATCTCTTGTATCAATACATATTTGAATGTCATCTGAGCTTTTCTTATGAGCTATGGCTATGGAGTATACCCATTCGGTTGGTTATTTTACTGGAATTATTACACCTAAATTCACCATTTTGTCTAGTGCTGTTTTTACTTTGGTCTGCATTGCTTCCAGACCCTTCATTGCTTGACTGATAACTGGGCTTACTTCACGGTTTAACTTCATGGAATATGTGACTGGTAGCTTGCCAAACTCATCTTTGAAAATATCAGCAAAATTACGAAAAATATTCTGTTTAAAACTATCGTGGTTGTTCCGACTTATATGGTGGACCTTCTTATAAAATTAAATCAGTCCCATTCTCAAACTGTCTTTGAGGATTAACAGTGACTGCACATGTTTTTTGACTACATAAAACTACAAGTCATAGCTGTCCCCAGCAGAATGGCATGTGAGAACTACCACATCATCAGTTTGAATCACTTCACCACCATAACCGACAGGTCTTGCACACTTTGCTAAACCAAGTTTCTCACCAGCTTTTACTTTGGCAAACATTTGTGCTGATATAACATTGCACTCGTATCCAGTATCTATTTTAAGCTCTACAGGTTTTCCTTAATCCGAACAGTACAAGGTATTTTTCCCTTTGCTAACAACTGATAGTCTACTGTATTAATTTTCATCAATTACAGAGACACCATCAACATAGAAAGTTTGCTCATTGCTTTCTAACTGATCTACTTGCTTCTTTTAATGCTTTCTTTTATTAAAAGATTGTGGCATTTTAGACTTACAAAGCCTTTTGAAATGATTTCACTGTTTGCATTTGTGACATTGTTGACCAAAAGCTAAGGTATTTTCTCGTTTAGGTTCATGGTTGCCTCTACAATTAGTTAACAATAAGATTAGGTGCTGTGGCCCCATTCTGTTTTTGACTGAAATTAGGTACTGCCACATTCTTTGGCTTATATCTCTTTTTTATCTTAGCTTTCTGTTCTACAATATCAACATTCGCACTGGCAGACACTGTATGCATGCTGTTCTCATTCATGAGCATATTTGTGTGCTTTTCTGTAAGTTCATATATTTGACAAATCTCTATGGCTTTGCTCAACATTAAATTAGTATCTGAAAGCAAAAATCTTTCTCACTGCATCATTATTAACACTACACACAAGTCTGTCTTTTATCAACTCATCTCGCAAATCACCAAATCTGCACGTTTTTGCTTTATTTCTCAAGTCAGTAATGTATGCTGCTATAGTTTCACCAGGCTTTTGATTTCTTGTGTACAATGAGTGCCTTTCCATTGTAATTTCAAACCTGAATCTTGCTACAATAAGATAGCCAGATTTGCAGCTGGTGCCTCATATAGATACCATCACTGCACATCACTTAGACAGCTAATCTGGCTGGAACTGCCAGTTACTGAACTTTAATCAACTTATCTTCGCTCACAAAATCCTCCATCACCCAGATAAAATTCCTGCTCTTTATAACCTCTTACAGCCATACAACTCCTCTAGACATCTCTGCTATTCCAACAACTCCCTTCTAAAGGTTTCCAAAACAAATAGCCCAGCTGGCGAATCAATATTTTCATACCACATTTCCAGATTATGGAATAAACTCCCTTATTTCCAACTGTTCTATCCCACAATTCAAAAAGCTACTCAAAATACATCTTAAAAATTCTTGGCTCTGTCCCTGCAACACTACTTGATAGACCAAATTCATTTCTTCAGTAGCTATTACCCTTCTGTGTATTACTTCCCCTCCTTTAACTTGACTCGCCTATGACATTATATCCAAACACAATTATCTCTCCTGTGTAACAACTTACACAATCCTTCTATCCTCAACACCACTTTCACATACCCTTTCTACCTCCACTGTCTGCTTATATCACTGATCATACAATACAAAAGTTTTACAACCAACAGCTGTTTTCCATCATATGAATTCTAACCCGTGCAATAATGTCTGAACATATACTACAACCTCCTCATGTAAATATAGTCTGTCACCCTTTTTGTACAGCATTGTATTTTCTTAGACTGTTTTTTATGACTTGCTATTTTTTTATTTTGTATCACTTGCCATTCCTCTGTATCATTTTTGCATTGTGTCATTTATTATTGTACATTGTTGTGTGAATTATTAAGCAAATGCGGAGCTTTTCTCCCTGAGCCTTCACTGAAAAAGGACCTGTGTCCAGTCAGACTTTCCCAGTAAACAAATGTTAAATAAATAAATACATAAATAAATACTCATTTGAGGGTTACACATTGTTCTAAAGTTATGTTTTAAGCACTCAGGGTCTTCCTGCATTTCACGATATGACGGTTCTCCGCCTCCCCTGTATACATGGCAGGTGTATGCACAAATGAGCATTCCCTCTCAATGGCATTTGAGCCTGATAAATTAAGAGGTATGAATGCTCTGGTACACGTGTCTTTATGAAAAAACAGCCTGTATGAAAATATCATATTTTTGTACAAACACTCGCCAACTCTCAGCAATATTAGTATCAAACACCAGTGGTTCAGCTGTGCGAAATCCCTCTGCCATCACAACAAAATATGTTTAAACATAAGCATAGATCCAGGTACTTGTAATTATGCACATATGCACAACAATCTCTTTGAAAAGGGTTCCCTTTGACACTGCACATACTGCGAACGTTGCAGAAACTTCAGACACTTCAAATAGCTATAATTAATCTGAAAAAGTAGTACATTGTGAAGAAATGCAGTTGATTTAGCCTTTTCATACATCTTAAACATTTTGGAAACTATTTTGAATACTTTTGTATTTATTTTGAATACTTTTATCAGTACATCGACATTTCGTTTATCTCGGTAATTATTTCAAATGTTTTGGATGTTTCTCCACACATTCATTTAAATGAATTTAGGTATCTATGAATAACCACTGACATGTTTGCAAGTTCATTCCAGTATATTCTCCACTTCTAACCGTGTGCTTCATGGCTGTGTGTTGCTTTACTTCAGATCCCATTCTGGCACCATGTCACTTTTCTCATGCATTCAAAAGAGTCGAGGAAGCGGTGTATGGGTTCAAGATATTTAGTATACATAAACATGTCAGGAACTGTAATTAAAACAAGTTTTTAAGCTAAATGATTCACTTATTACTTCAAAGACACGAGCATGTGCATCTCCATTCATGACTGCATTCATAGGTTCAAAGGTAAGTACTAGGCTATCTGCCCAATGGCATTTATAAGCCTAGCCAGAGCGTGTTGGCTTTCGCCACCCCCTTAGATTAGTTCCCTGTGCCTCTGACCAGCAGAGCCGTTAGTTCCCTGAGCCTCTGTCCAGCAGAGCCACTGCAGTGATCCCCGGGGTAAATTTTCTGTTTCCCATCCACCCGTCAAGGTTTCTCTTGAAGAGTGCTAGTGAGGGGCTCTGCCTGATATATATTGAAATCTTGTTCCAAAGCATGGGGAGTCTCTGGGTCAGGAATCTATCCCTCCAGCACATCCTATTTATTATTGTGGAAAGGTTTATATCCCTAGAGCGTGTGGCTCTCAGGGATTTGTTTTTTTTTAGGTGGAGCATATCCATCAATTCTGGGTTGGACATGGCCTTGTATGTCAAGCAGAGATCACCTCTGAGTAAGCGGTATGCAACCAAGTACAGCTGGAGTTTCTTTAGTCGGGCTGCATAGGTCATCTGTTTGAGACCAGTAATCCTCTTGGTGAGGTACTTTTGTGGTGTTTCCAGCTGTTGCAGGTGTCTTGTAAGGTACATCCCAAATGGGGCATTGTATTCTATAATGGGTCTAATAAGTGATGAGTAGAGAGGCACAATAACCTCCTTTGTTCTGGATGTGAATCCTTTTGAGATTAGGTGGGCCACGTAGAAGGATTTTCTAACCACCTTGGCAATATGATTATCAAAGGAGAGATTGCTGTCTACTTGGGTCCCCGGATCCCTTATTAGTTTTTCTGTATTTAGGGGACTACCACCTATGTGTATTTCACGGGTACTTTGTTTTTTCCAAAGGGGCTGACTATGCACTTTTTGGCATTCAGCTTGAGGCCATGATTTTGACACCACGTATCTGTCTCAGTGAGACCCTTCTGGAGGGTGTCTATGTCAGCCAGAGAATCAATTATAGCCCCTAGTTTGCAGCCGTCTGCGAACTTGGACAGCTAGTGTCCTCCTGTGCTTGCCTGTACCTCTGAGAAGTATATACCAAACAGGAGGGGTCCTAGGACTGAGCCCTGGGGGACGCCACTTGTAACCGGTTTAGAGTCAGACCTAGAGTCTGCAACTCTCACCGTGTGGGTTATGTCCATGAGCCAATTTCAAGCCCAACTCGTGACGTAGGGGTTAATGTTCGGGTTGGTCAGTTTGTCTATAATACCGGAATGGGGAATGGTGTCGAAATCCTTTGTGAGGTCTAGGTAGGCTGTGTGGACCTCCTTACTCTCATCTAATGCCTTGGTAACTGTCTCAAAGAAGTCCACCAAGTTTAGGAGGCATGACCTGCCTGTTTAACAAAGCCGGACAGGGTGGGTTCCAGAGTTTGGAGGTTCCCAATGTCTCTGTTAATGAGTTCCATGATGGTGCACTCCATAGACTTGCAGACTAGGCTAGTCAGGCTTATAGGGTGATAGTTCCCAGGGTCCATTGTGGTGCCACCTTTGTAGAGTGGGATAACTGTTGCTGCGAGCCACTATGTGGGTACGTAGCCTGTAGAGAGGCTGAGTTTAAACAGTGTGTTCAGATGAGGGGTTAGTTCATTTTGGAGCTCTTGTAAGACACAGCCTGGGACACCGTTCGGTCTCATTGAGGCTGTGTTTTTGGCTTTGGATAGGGCTGTTTTAACCTGTGTGTCGGTGATTGCCGGGGCCTTACATTCTTCTGGTATGGTTATGGGCCTTTAGGGGTGAGAGTGGTGTGAAGTTTTGCACTGAACCTGTCTGCCAAAATATTGGCAGTATCAGTCAGTTCATTGTAATCTGTGCGATTCTGCACCAACTCGGAGCAGATCTGAGAGTTTCCACTTAGGTTCTTGACATAACTAAAGAACGCTTTATGGTTATCTTTGGAGTCCTTGGCAATTTTTCTTTCGAAGCTAGCCTTGGATGATTTAATGAGGGATCGTAGTTTCTTGCTGATACTGATCAGGGATGTCTTTCCTTCTAGGGATTTTGCTCTTATCTGTACTAGTTTCCTCCTTCTATTGTAGAGCCTGCTTATGGCAGGGGTCCACCAGACTGGTTTCCTTTTCTTGAAGGAGTGAGTCTTGGTTTTACTTGGGATAGCACGAGCCATGCATTCCTGCAGATGATCATAGAGTGCCTTTGTATAGGTTTCAGCAGGTTGGACAGCATTGTCCATTGGCATGGGGGCTGTGAACCTTTCCACCTCGGTCTTAAGCAACGTGAAGTTTGCTTTTGAAAAGTTTTTCACAGTGATTTCCTTGATTGGGATTGGGAGCGGAATGTGAATATCCAGAGTGATTAGTCTATGGTCTGATCTAACCAGCGAGGGGTTGACGTCAGGTGTGGAACATTGGTCGCCCATGTTGGTGATGACCAGGTCCAGTATGTTGTTCCCTCTCGTGAGGGTGTTGACCAGTTGATCCAGGGCATTCGAGTTTATAAATTCTAGGAAGCATTGGGCAAGGGAGTTAGTACTTGAGTAGTTCTCCCAGTTAATGTTTGGGTAGTTGAAAACACCCAGTATTAGGGTGTTTGGTAGGACCTTTATATTTCCCAGTGTCTCCAGAAATGCAGAATGGGGGTCCTGGGTCATGGTGGGTGATCTGTAGCAAGCTACAATTTGGATTGCAGTTTTTCCCGTTGTTAGTTCCACTTGGATGATCTCTGATGCATCGTGCTACGCCACTAACCTGGAGGTGTGAGTATCCTTGATGAATATGGATATACCCCCGCCTTTTGTGTTTCGGTCCGGGTTCTGTGGCCGAAAGGTATGGTATGAGTTATAGCCTGGTAGTGCTGGGGTGCTCTCTGGAGTCTAAAACCAGGTTTCTGTTACTGCACAGATATCGATGTTCTTCATACTCAGGAGTGCCTCGAGTGCATGCATTTTGAGGTTTAGACTTCTGGCGTTGAGTAGCATTACCCTCAGTTTTTGGTTTACAGTGGTGGGTTTGTCTTTTGTGCCTTGCCTAAAAAAGGCACTATGGGGGCGGCAAGAGCCTTTGCCAGTATTCGAAAGCCTAAGGGTGACAGGTGCAAGCCATCTCTTGTGAAGCAATGTCACTTTTCGAGCATGTCATCCCAGGCAGACAGATACTGGATCCCCTTTGAATGACACCAGAAACTTAGCCAATTGTTGAAGTTGATCATTTTTTTCTTTATACTGTGGCATCATTCTTTGTGAGGGCAAGATGCTACTCAGGGTCAGGGTCATAGCTGCCTGGGCTACATGATCAGAGAGCTTTTCCATGTTTCATTTCGTATAGTCCAAGGAGGTACAGTTCAGGTCATTCACATCAACATGTACAATGACAGAGTCATATTTGTACTTGTTCTGGAGTGATCTGAGTGCTTTTGTTATGTGGCGGATCCTGGCACCTGACAGGCAGCTAACTGTAACCTTCTCCTTGTCCAGCCTAGTTAGTGGGACATCAGTGTGCCTGACTATAGAGTCGCCTATCACTAGTGTGTTGGGTATGTTATTTTGCCTTAAGGGCTGTGATTGCATGGCACACTGATTATATGAAGTATGTGTTTCATGGTTGGTGATGGGTTGTGGAGGTTGCTTGGCTGTCTGCTTTGGCGGTCTCTGTTGCTTTTGCAGATTTTTATTTAGAGCCTCCGAGTATGTTTTCGTGTATTTATGTGTATTTGATTGTGTTGGTTTGTTAGGTCTATGTGAGACTGGTGGTGTGTTGCAAGTATTACCCTTCTCCTCTTGACAGTCAGTTACAGTCTGGGGTTGAGAGTGTGGCTGTATAATTGCATCTTTCGCATATATTCGTGTTTGGTGGTAGGAGGAGAGGGTTGTCTGTGTACATGAGGCAGTTGTAACATTGCCTCAAAATGCCCAGATTCACCAGTTGGACTGGAGAATACACTGGAAACTGCCCTTTGGACATGCCTGAATAGGTAGAGTGAGCTGTTTTTCTGATTGACTGGTGGTGATGAATAGAGAGCCTTGTCCTTTTGAACAGTATAAGGGGGGCTAGTGCTAGGGGTATTTAGTGCTTGTTATGAGTTTTAAGCAAGTGCTGGGCTGTAAAATGAATGGTTTGAGTGCTAAAGTTGAAAGTTTGTCAAGTTCCAATGAAAAACTGAAGAGTAGACTTCGTGGAGTTGGGAATAGTTTAACCCTAGCTAACCAGCGCTGCACAGTGTGCAAAACCACGCAAATGCGTTTTTTATATCAGAAAGATTAAAGAGATAGAAATTAGCCCAAAATGGCCAATAAAACTACAGTTTCTGGGCTGAAACCACTCCTCCAAGGGCAGGTCGGCTGTTCAGAGCTCCCCACTCTCACTGGTGAACAAATAAACTTCCTTTTTGCTCAAGTAAGGTATAGCCAAACACAGAAGCTTAAACACAGTCCAGATATCGGCAGGTATCTGAAACTGGACTTTTCTAGCTTAGTAAGTGCAATTATAAATTATAAATTCACTCTGGCTGACTGTACAAAATGGCACTGTTTTTGCACGTACTCAGTACTTATATGCACGTGCTATCTAGCTACAGTGGCTGAATAGGAACAATGCACTCAAATGATGTACACATAGTAAGGAATGTGAAGTACAACAGAGAGGACAGGAGTGAGTGTAGGATGTTTACAAAAGCTATGTTTGTTTAATATTGAGAAACATTTATATCAGACGTTATCATGGAAGAAAGATTCTGAATTTTACAGTGAAGAAATGAAACTCAATTATGGATTCATTTTATGCTGGAAGAGTGGTCCAGAACTGGAGATCAGTGATTAAAAAGGTTTGAAGCAAGTTACTGAGAAGATAAAAAGACAGATCTGGGAAGAGTCTGTGGCAACAATGAGGGCATGAAAATGAGTAGGACATTGATTTAGAAATACAAATTCATAGACAAATAGTAGCAGGCATAGTGATGAGTGTCAAGGAGGCAGTCAATTATATGGCACTAATAGATTACAAAAAACACTCAACAGCATCTCAAATTCATGGATTATAGTATGCTTACAGACGCGCTAGATATATCCTGTATTGATCAATAGCATGGCATTGACTATGAAACAGTGGCAAACTGCTTTACATCTGAGTCATGATGAAAGACAGATTATTATCCCAGGGATAAAACCAAAAGGGGGGTATTTCAGGGTGATTCTTTGTCACCACTGCTATTTTGGTTTACCATTAACCCCATTCACTGTCTGCTTAACAGATTAAGCTATTGTCACAGCTGAACTTTGAAAAACAAGTCCTGTTTAAATTATGTCATTTACTTTTTGTATATGAGTTAAAATTGTATTACTCATCAGACAAGCACCTGAAAGCACAATTACAAATGGTTAAAACTTTCACATGTAATATAATAATAACATTTGATCTTGGTAAGTGTAAAAAAGCAATATTAATAGCAGAAATGTGATATAAAAGAATTTGAATAGGACAGTGTGTATAAATACCTGGGGGAAGATAATGGTCAGCAGTAAATGTGAACAAATAAGAACAAGGTTTAGTACAGAATGCTTTAGAAGATTAAAGCCAATATTAAAAACTGCACTGACATCACAGAATATGGTTCAGGGTATAAATCAGCTTGCTCTTCCTATTCTAACTTAAAGTTTTGGTGTGACTGACTGACTCGAAACTGGATTGGATCAGTTGTACAAGATAACAAGCAAACCGTTTCATGCTTATCAATGGTAGGTATATATATATATATATATATATATATATATATATATATATATATATATATATATATATATATGTAAAGCACATTGCAAGATTGCATTTCCCTTGTTCTGATGGAAGTATGGGCCTTCTCGAAACTGACTATATGTATAAGTCTGCATTCGTGGGACTGCATTCATATTTATTATCATCAAATCCAAACATAGAAACAAAAATACAAACAAACCATAAATGTGTAATAAACACAAATCCAGAAGAACAAGCTAGTCCAAGGCAGTAGAATAAAGCAAACAGTTTTAATTTAGCACTTTTGTCTAAACAACTAAACAATCCTAGACATCTTCAGAATGAAACCTACTGAACACCACATTACCTTATACTAGAAAAGTCACATTGCAGCTAGTAAGAGCATCACATGATCAAATGCATTTTAATACATTTAAAGAGACAGTGAATAAAAACAATTATTTTAAAACACAATTGTATAAAGCACACTTATACAAAATACATTGTTAAAACAAACTTTTTTTCTTATCATAAAATAGCAGCTCTCATGTTTAATAGACTGCTGATGGAAATTGAGTCATTTAATTTTGGAAACACTGTTGCATTAAATTTAATCTGCAAGAAAAGTTCACATGCTTCTGTCTTTTGCAGTCACCACCCCACAGGGGCTTTCCTACCTTTTCCCAGATAAAAAAAAATTAAACAAATGTTTTTATAACCTGTTCAGGGATGAATCTGTTTCCACCGTAAAAGCGAACAGGTTTATTTGTATTATGAAACTTGACGGAGAGGAATCGAGCTTATGGGATACCAGGACTAGGTTGGGAAAAATGACTGAAATGTTAATGGAAACTTCTAGATAACAATCATTTTCATTTAACAAAGTAGATACTGTATACAGGTGCACTGATGCATATTGTTCCAATCTGTTGCTGGAAAATTTAATTTCACTTAAGTTGTTTAAATTCTTACATGTTGACCATCCTGTTATTCTGGGGATTTTTGGTGTCCCCAAGGTCCATAAGTGCCTTGTGGTCCCACCACTGAGACCTATAGTTGCTTCAGGAAAGTCTAAAACTGAGATGTATGCTAAGTACATTGAATCAGTTTTTGATGGCAGATGTCATGTTTTGAAAGACTCCTGGCATTTCTTAAAAGCCACGAGTCAAATTAGATTTGAACAGGATGCCATTTATGTTACAGTCGATGTAATTGACTTATTTTCTTGAATTTCACAGTCTGTTTGGAGTCAGATGGTTTAATGACACCCCAATAGAGATCCACTGTTTCACCTACCATGATATTAGAATGTTAACTGAGGTTTTTGGAGCTTGTACTTGAAAACAATTATTTGTTTTTCGCGGGTGAGTACTTTAAACAGAGAACTTAGTTTGCTATGGGGGTAAACTGTGCCCCAGGTTATGCCAACATGGTGATATATGATCAACAGATCCATCTCAGAAGGATCCATCTCAGCAATATGGAAAATATCACGTTATACCTCTCCATAAAGGAGGAGGTTCCACAGAATTATCTAACTTTAGACCTATAGCCATTCTTTCACCACTAGCTAAAATCATGGAAAGATGCATACACAAACAAATCATGCACTTTCTTATTCAAAATGGAAAGCTCGCCGACTCTCAGCACAGCTTTAGGCCATTCCACGGTAGCACCACAGCTCTTCTGTCTTTCTCTAATGTCATCAGTCTTCATCATAACAACAACAAACTATCTTCAGCACTCTTCCTAGATCTCTCAAAAGCTTTTGATATGGTCAACCATCAGCTACTGCTCAATATCCTACAAACCATCGGTTTAGACCAACATGCAGTACAGTGGTTTCACTCCTACCTAAACAGTAGACAGTAGGCTGTCTTATGGCAGAGCAAGCTGTCATCCCAACTTCCTCTAACCCTAGGTGTCCCACAAGGGTCCGTACTAGGTCCCCTTCTTTTCTCTATCTTTATCAGTGATCTGCACACCACCATCCCAGGAGCCACCTGCATCCAGTATGCAGATGACTCAATGCTAATATGCTCCACCTCCTCTCCTTCACAACTTCTAACCCTCAGCCAGACCACTTTCAGCATGGTAGAAACATGGCTAGCTAATCACTGCCTGCTTCTAAATCCTAACAAAACCACGCTACTACTTTTCTCCCCTAACCATAGAATTTCTCCTCCTTCCTTCAACATCAAATCTAACAATGACACCATTATCTCCCCTGATGACCATACAAAGCTTCTAGATGTAACAATAGACAACCTTAAATTTGATAAACATGTAAATCACACTATCAAGTCCGTCAACAAAAAACTTGGCTCCCTGTACAGAGCCAAACCTTTCCTCACCCCCCCCCACCCCCCCAGCTAGGGTAGCTATTGCAAGATCACACCTCCTCTCTATCCTTATGTATGCCTCCCCTGTACTCACCAACCTATCCAAAATCGATCTCAACAAATTATCAGAATGTTACAATCATATAGCCAGATTCGCTACTGGCATGGCTTTTAGGACTCACCATTGCCAGAACCTCAAAGCACTGGGATGGCTTGAGTATCATACCCTTCTACAGTTCAACCAGCTTATAGTAGCACATAAAATACTCCATCAACCTGATACACCCCTGCCCTTAAAAATATTCTCACCGCTCATAGTGCCCCCAGGCCATTACGCTCAGCTGATAAACTATTGATATTGACCCAAAAATCCAACAATTCTGCAGGCGATGCTATATTTGTCAACTGAACCAGTAAAATCTGGAATCTACTCCCTACTACCGTTATCAAGGAAACCTCACTACCCTTATTTAAAACAGAACTCAAAAAATACCTCACATCTCATTGGCTGTGCTCTTGTTCTAAACCTGACTAACAACTTCACTACTACATGTCTTGGTACCCAACCTGCTGTTTAGCCAAGTATCTATGCCTCATAGCATTTGAATGTCTAAGCATTGTGAATTATGAAATCTGATTGTATTCTTTGTTCACATTTTCTGATATGTCTCTGCCAATCAGATGTAAGTCTGCACATTGTGTATATTGATATCTGCCTGTATTCTTTGTCTATATTTTTCTAAACATGTCTGCCTGAGTTTATCACTCAGTGATGTATGTAGTGTCTCTTTTTTGGTATGCGGAGCTTTTCTCTTGGCCTTGCCTCCGCTGAAAATTGACATATATCCAGTTGGACTATCCCGGTCAACAAATGTAAAATAAAAAATAAATAAAAATAAAAATATGTATGGGAAATAAGGTGTATTTTTGTAAGTCAGTGCTTTCAACACATACAGGTATATCTGCACTTTTTAGATTACATATTTTTGATATGGACAGGTGGACCAGATGTTTTGATGGGGAAGAATATATGAATGCTTAACAAAAAATGCTTGCATTTGAGGCTTTCCTGCAACTTGAGCACATTCATATATGTATATTTACAGAAACATGGTTTAAGAGGAATGAAAGCTCTCTCTCTAGTCCTGGGTATAATGCATATCATGTCTTCAGACCCACTGACAATTGCTTGGAAGTAGCAGTATTTGTCAAGGATATCATCACCTCACAACAGATTACTTGGGATCCAACATATGAACTTCTAGAAGTCCAAATCACGTCAAGCAAGACTATTTACCACTTTATAGCTAGCTTGCTATAGAATGCCCACTATATTCCCTTCTGGGAATGTTAGCTATCTTTATGCATAAATTGAAATTCCCATTAAAGACAAGACTTTTGTTACTGGGGAACTATCCATCAATACACCGGCTGACCTGCACTGCTAATGGTCGGCACACCCAACACTTCCGTGACATTAAACATGCTAGCGCTCTTTCACAGATACTTAATCATCCTGCTAGAGGTCCCAGTATCCTGGTTCTAGTCTTCACAAACATGGCCAGTTCTTGCACACCTCCATATGTATTATCATGTCTTGTTTAATCAGACCACTATTTAGTGACCT
This sequence comes from Protopterus annectens, assembly GCF_019279795.1. Classification (NCBI taxonomy): domain Eukaryota; kingdom Metazoa; phylum Chordata; order Ceratodontiformes; family Protopteridae; genus Protopterus; species Protopterus annectens. The sequence continues at coordinate 137,090,323 of NC_056745.1, forward strand.
TTTCCTTTAAAACTGATGGTACTTCCCCTGTAAGTAGCTCTGTATTTAGGAGCATCTCAAAAGCAAGCCTTCCTCAGTTACTTCATGACTTCAATAAATTATGCTATAATCCTCCTCTGAGTATCCCATTGCTAAAGCTGTTACCTATGCCTGACTTATACTCCCACTTAAAAAGTTGCATTGATAAGGCAGTTCCTATCTGCAGCAACTATAATGAGAAGTTCAAAAACAGCCCCCATTGATGGAATATCTGTATAAATAAATTATATATCAAGAGAAAGAAAATGCTTAATGCTTATAAGAGGTCTCCTTCTAACTAGCTTAAGAGCACACTTAAGCAAACTAACAAACAGCTTAAGGGCATTGTTAGGAAGCTGAAAGCTGTGCATGAACATGAAATAGCCACTAAAACCAAAAAATAACTGCAAATCTTTCCTTACCTGTGTCAGGAAGTTAAGAAGAAATAAGAAATACCCAACAGTGTTTGGAGCTAGTCCACAATAATACTGCAGTCTCTGACCCAAAGAAATAGCCGATCTCCTAGCTAAAAAATTTAGTGCAGATGTTATTCCACCCACAGTTATAACTATCCCACAAGTTGCATATTCCTAGCCCCTCCCCCAATTACTATGGAACAAGTTCTCTCAGCCCTTTTAAAATTTAGAATACTTCATGTATAGGCCCTGACAACATACCAGGTTGCGTGATTATCAGTGCCAAATATGGCCTTTCTGAGCTCCTACTTAAACTCTTTAATCTAAGCATCTGATATTGTAATTGTCATTATTCCTCAATGAATGGGTTATGGATCTGATCCTGGGATCTGACTTAGTGGCATACTACAGACTTTGGAGCCAACTCTCAAGCTCCTGCCTCTACCCATAATGCCCTAGTCCATCCTCAATACCCCAGATCTTGTTTGCCACCATTGTGCTTAGATGTAGGGTACTTTTTTCAAGTGTTTATTGAATTTTTTTGTAAGTGAACTTAAATGTATTTACTTAAATTACTCACCTATTCCTTTTATCACCTCCCTCTTAGTTTTTGGGTACTGCTTTCTGCTTTAGACTACTTACTGTATTTTTATAGTAATTTCTGCATCTTACCATAATTGGTATTTCTCTTTCCTACCCTATTTAAGGGTAATGTTATATTACCATTGTTGTTAAATCATTGTATTTTCTGTCTTCCCCTCTATTAAAAAAAATTTCTTTGTTTGCTATTTTTCTAGTAGGTCTTTTTTTCTTTCTTGCAGAAGGACCGTTGATACCTGTCTTGTTTAGTTATGGCTGACAAGCAGACAGGATTCAAGAAATGCACTTCCTGTGGCACAAAATTCTAACTTGGATGCCCACAAGGAATGCATGCATTTTCTTGGAGCACCTAAACACTAACTGCTCTATTTGTGCTGCCTTTAACACTACAGCATTAGCTGAAAGACACAGTAAATTAATATTGAGGGGTTTTCCCCCTTCTACACCTTCTTTTTCAGGTACTGCAACCCCCACAAAAAGTTCAAAAACTCCTTTGGAGCACAGGAAGTGTTTCCATCGAAGTCCTCCAGGACTTCTAAAGAACTGCCTTCAAAAGTTGCAAAAACTTTGGATCTGACATCATCAGACCTGAAGGTATGCTCCTCGAATCCAAAACTTTCAGATCCTAAAGCCTCAGATCCGATCTTGATTTTGTCAAGTCCTACAGCTCAAGTTTCAGATCCCAAGCCCTCTGATCCGAAAGCTAGTACTTCATGTACTACGAAAGCTTGCACCACAGAATTCATTGTGGATCTGGTCTCCCCTAGTATCTATTCACGTTTCTTACAAACTAGAAAGCACTCTAGACCCCAGTTTACCACATCTTCCAGGTCCTCCAGAAGTCTGTCAGAAGTGTCTGTGGATAGGATGATGCAGAAGTTCCTCAGAGCTCAGATTTAGATGGGGGTTATTTCGGCTCCAACCCTACTGGAACTCAGAGTCTTCCAGCTGTTTCTGTCACAGTACTGTCTCCTGCTCTGATCTGTCCTTTGATTTTGGAGCCCCAGGATCCGACAACTCAGAGAAGTCCAGAGTTGCATCCGAAGAGTATCACTTCCTCTACTACGTTTGCATCCCTGACTAGTTCCGCTTATATTCCATCAGATCAGAATGGGTCCCAGAGCTGAAGCAGTGACATTGAATCCGTGGGGCCAGTATCAACTCCTATGTTATCAGATCCATTACTGCCCCTCAGAGCCTCAGTGCTGGACAGCTCAGGTCCAGTCCCTTCCTCCAGGCACGGATCCAGTCAGAGTTGTGATCTACCCATACTGGAAGTCTCAGCTCCGATGTGGGTGGCTATGGCTTCTCCGGATGCTTTGCCTTTGAGGTAGTGGAAAGGGCTTTTTCTCTAGAGATCTGGTCTCTCATCCCTCAGAGCCACTTCCTGTCCCCTCTTCAATTCTGAGCTCTGAATCCATCAGATATATTCTACAGGGACAGACAGTTCCAGCTAGCTTTCAGTCAGTTCCTGTAGCAGAACTCCCCCCCCCCCTTCAGATACCTTCCCTGAATATCTCCCAGAGGGGATCCATTGGAAGAGAATGTACAAAAGGAGGCACATAGATTCCCCATCAGAATCTCTCACTGTGGATAATGATTTCGAGGAAGGGGAAAGGTCCCCCAGATCACCATCAGATGACGTCTTTTTGGAGACATATATGAGATCCTTAGGCAGAAAGGTGGTTGGTCTTCTGATAATCCTTCTCCAGAGGAATCAGTATTTTTGGAAGCTTTTGCTTCTGGTCCATCTATGTCTTGGGTTACCTGCCCCCCCCCCCTCCCCCGAGGTGGATGAGCTCATTGATGTAGTTTTTTGATGGTCATGGAAGGAACCAAATTCCATTGAGCCTATTCTGTGATGACCTGACAAATTCTTAGTTCCCCCTAAGGACAGGCCCTACTGGAGAAAAAGAGTCCCAGTAGATGCTATGGTGGTGGCGGTGGCCACTAAAAAAGAGTTATCAGAAAACAGTTTGTCTGTCCATCTGCCAAACAGAGAATCTAGGGCACTGGATAGATTCAGAAAGTGAGTCTTTGTCTCAGCAGCATTCGCCTTGAGGTCTCTTAATTACCCGGCATATTTCACCAAACTACAGAGGGATTTGACCAAAGAATTATCCAATTCTCTGTCTGAGTCCATGTCTACAGAGGATTTCAATTTCCAACATGTGCATGAGGTTGATCTCTGACCTAGCTGAAGGTACCTCATGGATTGCTGCTTCAGACATTGTTGTAAGGAGACATGCCTGGATGCGGCTATGCAACTTTGCATAGCCTTTCAAGACATTCTTTCATCACTGCTTCCTTTGAAGGAACATCCATATTTGGTACATCTGTCAAAGAAACATTTACTTTCAGAGAACAAGGGAATCAAGTTTTTTACTGCTCAACAAACCTTCTCTAGAAATCAGAGAGGCAGTAAGGAGATGTGGTTACACAAATCTCAGGGATCTTTCCAAGATCTGCATGGGGACAACTCCTCCAGAGACAGAGGAGGTAGTTATAATGGTAGATGTCACCCCAGAGGCAGAGGAAGCCCACAAAATCAGGGTTTCAACAATTCATTCATGGACACATCCTTTCAGCTCTCCTGAAGGGCTGCCTGACTGCCTTCCTCTGGAGGCAGTCGGGATGATTGTCCTTGCACCCAGATGCTTGGGCTACTATAACAAAATATTCCTGGATGTTAAATATGATATCCACAGGCTACTTCATACCATTTTCCAACCCCAATCTGCAAGAGAAAAAAGCTTCCTGATGTTCCTCCATTTCAGAGGAAGGCAGCAGCTGAAGAAATGCAAAAGCTGTTAGACAAAAGAGTCATCCAAGAAGTCCCACCAGACCAAATAGCATTCAGAATTTACTCATGCTTCTTTTTAGTGCCCAAAAAGAAACCAATTTTGGATCTGAGCAAACTGAAACAGTACATGAAAAAGTCAAAGTTACGAATGGTCAAGGTCCAGTCCATTCTGCCATTTTTTTCTCAAGGATGATTGGATGTGCTGTACAGATCTTCAGGATGAGTACTATCACCTCAAAATAGACAGGCGCTCACAAAGACATTTACACTTTTGGCTGACAGCCAGTCACTACCAGTTCAGAGCCCTGTCCTTTGGGCTCACCATAGCCCCCAGAATGATCATCATATGCATGGCACTGATGGCAGCTCACTTGAGACTGAAGGGATGCCAGGTGTTTCCATATTTAGATGACTGCCCCCACCCCCTTCTATCCATCTTCTTCAACAATCCAGGGGCTGTTTGCTCCAGATTTGTCATTCAGTGGAGATAATCAATTATGCCAAATCAAATCTAACACCAAAACAGAGCCTGGAGTTTATTGGTGCACATCTGTACACAACAACTCAAACTGCATCATTACCAACTTATTGCATAAATATGCTCAGATCTCATTTTCATCAAGAGTTTTTCCTATCCATCTCCTCCAGCCAGATTCATTCTTCAAGAGCTGAGATCTATGGCAGCAGCAGTAGTATTACTTCCCTTAGTCCAGTCAGACACTGTTATAAGGAATCTGGGTATGCTTGTTGATAATTCCTTATCATTTGACCATCATGTCTCCACAGTAGTTTAGAAAACCTTTTATCTGGCCCATCTAATTTCTAAAAGTATCTCTAATAAATCCAAAGAAGTTTCAATTGCCCTTTACTCATATCTTATTAGACCCATTATTGAATATAATGTACCTTTTGACATGTATTTATCTAAATATATCATACAACACGAGAGACCTAAAATTCATAACTAAAAATATCAGTGGCGTCACAAAACATATTTTATCAGGAGAGTCCAGTAGCCCTTTGTCTATACTTCGTGTCTTTCAGACTCCTCCATGGAGATCTATGTCTAGCCTTGTGTGTCATGAAAGATCCAACCCCTTTTTTATCTCCTTTTCCTTTGCAAAACTAATGGTACATAAAATGCTCTGTTAAAGAAACAAAACCTTTATCAGCAGATAAATAAGATACCTTGGCATGATTGATTTATATCTCAAATTATCCCTCACCTCTGGAACAAATTTCCACTACATGCCAAGCAGAGTAGCACTAGCACCATTGCCATCTTCAAGGTAAACCTAGATAATTGGATGGGCAGCTTCAAATTCTCTTCCAGTCTATCTTGTCTTGCCCTCCTTGAGTCTAGAGTGAAATTTTGAATAGGGTTTTTTGGCTTGGCTTGGAACTGTTTGCAGACCAGTTGCCTAGTACTTACCAATGAACCTGTGATTAAGTTTATTGAATTTCTGAAATCAACAACCAAATGTTTAAAATTAACATATTGCTAGTATTCTTATTTAGGTTCATAGGTAGGTACTAGGCTATCGGCCCAAGGGCCTAACTAAGCGTTGCCAACAAGATTCCCTGGCTTTTGCCACCCAAGAAAGTTATTTTCCTGTGCCCCTGTCGAGCAGAGCCACAGAAGTGATCTCCAGGGTGAATTTCCTATTTCCCATCCATTCATCAAGATTTTTCTTGAAGAGTGCTAATGAGGAACTCTGCTTGACATAGATGGGTAGTTTGTTCCAGAGTATGGGATGTCTCTGGGACAGGAATCTATTCCTCCAGCATGTTCTGTTTATTGTGGTGACAAGGTGTAGGTCCCTAGATCGTGTAGCTTGGAGGGATTGGAATTTCTTTAGGTGGGGCATGTCCAACAGCTGTGGGTTTGACATAGCTTTGTATGTTAGGCAGAGATCACCTTGGAGTAGATGATATGTTACAGAGTATAGTTGGAGTTTTTTGAGACGGTCAGCGTAGGGCATCTGTTTGAGGCTGGTAATCCTCTTGGTGAGATACTTGTGCGGCCATTCCAGCTGTTGCAGATGTCTTGTGAGGCACATTCCAAAAGGGGCGTTGTACTGTATAATGGGTCTAATGAGTGACGAGTAGAGGGGAACAATTACCTCTTTTTTCCTGGATGAGAACCCTTTCGTGATGAGGTGTGCCACATAGAAGGATTTCCTGACTACTGTGGCGATGTGATTATCAAAGGAGAGACTACTGTCCACCTGGGTCCCAAGGTCTCTTATCACACATTCGGTGTTAAGTAGGCTGCCGCTTATGTGGTAGTTCATGGGTACAGAGTTTTTACAAAAGGGGATGACAATGCACTTTTTGGCATTGAGCTTGAGGTCATGGCTCTGACACCAGGCGTCTGTCTCAGTGAGGCCCTCCTATAGGATGTCCACATCATTTGGGGAATCAACTATGGCCCCTAGTTCGTTAGCCAGAGACCTTCTGTGTTAGGCTGTACTTCAGAGATGTAGATACCAAACAGGAGAGGACCCAGGACTGAACCCTGTGGTACTCTACTTGTCACTGGTTTGAAGTCAGATTTGGAGTCTGCAACTTTTACAGTGTGGGTTCTGTCAGTGAGCCAGTTGGCAATCCATCTTGTGACGTAGGGATTTATACCTAATTTAGTGAGTTTATCTATAATTTTAGAATGGGGGATGGTGTCGAAAGCCTTGGCGAGGTCAAGATAGGCTGTATTAACTACCTTACCCTCGTCTACGGCTTTGATGACTGCTTCAAAGAAGTTGGTCAGGTTCAGAAGGCATGATCTGCCTTTCACAAACCTGAACTGGGTGGGGTCCAGAGTTTGGAGGTCACCACTCAGCCTGGGATGTCGTCCAGTCCCATGGATGCTGTGTTCTTGGCTTTAGAGAGTGCAGTTTTTACCTGTGTAGTTGTGATTAAAGGGACTCTGCATTCTTCTGGTATAGGTATGAGCCCATTAGGGGGTGAGGGGGGGTAAAGTTAGCACTGAACCTATCTGCCAGGATGTTGGCAATATCAGTTGCTTCTGTAATTTTTGTGCCATTGTGCTGTAACTCAGAGCAGATCTGTGTGTTGCCATTGAGATTTTTGACATAGCTATAGATTGCTTTGTGATTGTCCTTAGAATCAGTGGCGATTTAGTTTTCGTAGCTAGCTTTGGAGGATTTTATGAGGGATCTCAGTTTCTTACTGAGGCTGACCAGAGAGTTCCTCCACTCATGGGATTTTACTCTCTTTTACAACAGTTTCTTCCTTCTGTTGTAGAGTTTGTTTATGGCAGGGGACCACCAGATTGGCTTCCTTTTTTTGGAGGATAGCGTCTTGGTTCTGTTAGGAATAGCACGATCCATGCACTCGTGTAAGTGCTTATAGAATGCATTTGTGTAGGATTCAGCAGTCATAACTGTATTGTCCTTCTACATGTCATGAAGTTTGCCATTTCTGTCTTAAGAAGCATGAAGTTGGCTTTGGAGAAATTTTTTACAGTGGCTTCTTTAATGGGTGGTGGGGGTGGGATGTGGATATCTAGGATGATTAGCTTATGGTCGGATCTGACCAGCGAGGATTTGACTTCAGGTGTGGAGCACCGGTCACTCATGTTGGTAATGACTAGGTCTAGGAAATTGCTGCCCCTGGTGGGGATGTGGATAAGTTGATCCAGGACATTGGAATTTATGAATTGCAGAAAGTGTTGAGTGAAGGAGTTGATACATGAGTAGTTTTCCCAGTTAATGGTGGGGTAGTTAAAATCGCCTATTATTAGGGTGTGTGGTTGAACCCTAATATTTTCCAGTATATCAAGAAAAGAGGAGTGGGAATCCTGGGGCATGGCAGGGGATCTGTAACAAGCTACAGTTTGGATTACAGTTTTGCCCAGTGTTAGTTGCACTTGGATAATCTTAGATGCATTATGCTGAGCAACTACCCTGGAGGTGTGGATATCCTTAATGAATATGGACACAACATTGCCTTTAGTGTTCCAGTCCAGGTTAAATGGCCGAAAGATGTGGTATGAGTTATAGCCTGGTAATGCAGGGGTGTTCTCTGGAGACTTGAACCAGGTCTCAGTCACTGCACAGATATCGATGTTCTCCATTTTAAGGAGTGCCTCGAGTGAGTGCATTTTGAGGTTTAGACTTCTAGCATTGAGTAGCATTACCCTCAGTTTTTGCTTGCCTGTACCTGTTATGGTGGTGAATTTGTCATTTGAACCTTGCCTAAAAAAGGCACTATAGGGGTGGCAAGAGCCTTAGCCAGTAACCAGAATCCAAGGGGTGACAGGTGCAGACCATCTCTGGCAAAGCATCCTGATCTGTCAACCATGTCGTCCCAGGCAGACATACACTGGATCCCCTTAGAATGACACCAGAAGCTTAGCCAATTGTTGAAGTCAGTCATTCTGTCCTTATACTGTGGTATCAGTCTGGCTGATAGCAGGATGCTATTCAGGGCTAGGGTCATACCTGCCTAGGCTACAAGATTGGAGAGCTCTTCCATGTCTCTTTTCATGTAGTCCAGGGAGGTACATCTCAGGTCGTTCACACCAACATGGACAATGACAGAGTCATATTTGTACTTGTTGTGGAGAGATCTGAGTGCGTGGGTTGCGTGGTGGATCCTGGCACCTGACAGGCAGCTGACAATAACCTTCTCCTTGTTTAGCCTGGTGAGTGGGACATCGTTTTGCCTGACTATAGAGTCACCTATGACTAGTGTGTTGGGTACATTATTTTGCCTTACGGGCTGTGGTTGAATGACGCACTGAGTCTGTGGGCTGTGTGTCATTTGGGTTGTGTTTGGGGGTGGAGGTTGCTTGTGTTTCTGCTTTGTAGATCTCTGTTGCATGGACTGATTATTGTTGAGGGCTTCCACGAATGTTTTTGTGTTTCTGTGTGTAGTTTTTGGTGGTGTAGGTTTAGTGGGACTATGTAATGAGTGTAGTGTGGTGCAAGTGTTTTCCTTCTCCTCTTGACTATCAAATTCAGTCTTGGTTGGAGAGAGCTTTGCCTCCAGTTTGGTTAGATAAGTGCATCTCTCACAGGTTGTAGTGTTGGGTGGCAGGAGGAGAAGGTTGTCTGTGTACATGAGGCAATTGCTACATTGTCCCAAGATGCCCAGATTCATCAGTTAGATAGAGGAAAGCACCAGGAGCTTAGCCTTGGACATGCCTAAATAAAAACTAATTACTTATAGACAAGTGAGGAAAGTAAGTACAGGAGCTGTTTTTCCCCTAGGCAAGTGAGGAAAGTAAGCACTAAAACTGTTTTCCTCTAGGTAATGAGGAAGGTTGAATGCTGTAGTAAATTGTAGATTGCGTCGTGCTTACAACAAGTTCTGAACAAATGCTGAGCACGAGGAAGCAAATTCAAGTGCTAAAACTAAGAAACTGGCTAATTCCAATGGAAAAACTGAAGAGCAGACTTTGTGGCTCTGGGAATAGTTTAAGCCTAGATAAGCGGCGCTGCACGATGTGCAAACTCACGCAAACCTGCGCAAACACAGGTTTTTAACTCAGAAATTTGAAAGGGATAGAAATCAGCCCAAAACGGACAATATGGTTCAATATCAGAGCTGGAAACCACTCCTCTTGTGACAGATAGGCTGCTCAATGCTTGCCACTCTCATTGATAAGCAGAAAGACTTATCACTACCACAACAAGGTCTGGACAACTCAGAAAAACAAACTAAAATCCTGAAACCACCAAATCTGGGATCCGGACTATTCTAGTATAGGAAAAGGCGGAAAATGGGTAAAACAGATAGTATTTTTTTTGGGGGGGGTCTGCTTTTTTTTTTTTTTGAAATTAAGCAGAAAAAAAGCAATTTAACATTAATTATGCACAGAAAAGGCAGTCCCACTTGAGTGTGATGCCTAAAGTAGTAACTACAGTTTAAATTATTAACTTTAAGCTGAAAATCAAAGTGCACACACAGTAAATTACTTTGGTGTGACCGGGTCTATATTATAAAGTCAAACAACCAAAATGTCAACTTACCTTTCATCGACACCTAAATATCGAAGCTGCACTTCATCGAATGACCAAATCATTGATTTCTTTCCAAGGGAAAGAAATTGGTTGGCTGTTCTGTTACATCTGCCCTTTTCCCAACTGTAGTCGGAGTTAGTATATTTAGTTAAGGGGGAGTGTGTGGGGCACAGCCCCCATGTTGGCGGGTGTGGAGGCAAAGCCCCCCACTCAATAGTGTTTATTTTAATGTGGTGTCCATTGGGGTTTCGATGAAGTGCAGCTTCGACATTTAGGTGTCGATCAAAGGTAAGTCGATATTTTGGTTGTTCGACTTTATAATATAGACCCGATGTGACCATCTATAAAAATCTTGCAGGAAATTGTTTTGATCCAGTAATGTACTGGAAGCCAGCATATCCCAATTCTTCCTTAGGTTATCAAAGTTGTACTTTTATGGGGAGGTCTGCCAGATACAGTTAACAAGTGAGACAACAGTGAGGTGTTTAAGAGCTAGCTGATTACATTGGTGACAGAGTCTTTAAATTTGTTGAAAAGCCTTTTTGCAAATTTAGTACTTATGTATGTTTGTATTTATGTACGTGGAGAATATTGCCCACTTTGTAATGACTCCTGTAATTCTCCTTGAACTAGGTTTATACAGATTAGTGAGATGCTTAGTTTAAGAATAGATTATTGAAAAAGAGAGAAAATGAGAGAGAGAGAGAGAGAGAGAGAGAGAGAGAGAGGGAGTTCTGCAGCACTCCACAGACCAGTCTCTTGACTGATCAAATTTGTGGCAGTTACACATCTGGATGCAACATGTGGTTTATGCATCCTACTGGCAGGAGAGTTGCTCCTACCTCCTGCAACATCCTGCCATGTTTAGCCCATACTCCTGTGTGTCTCTAAAAGAAGTTGTGCACACCTCGGTACACAGTTACAACAGGAAAGTCTTGGTGACACTTTCCCATGCAATAGTACTGATACTGGCACTGGTCATTGAAATGGCAGATGTCAATGACATCACTCACCATCATGCAAGCCATTGCCAGGTAACCACCTTGCTTAAAGAAGCATCATTTCTCCCCAGCAGGCATTCAGAAAAAGTTTTGTTATGGAAGAAAAGGTAATCTTGCTTTTCACAGCAGATCATGTAGCAGTCCTGCAGTTCACAGCACCTGAGAAAGCCATAAGTACTACACAGGCCCACTCCAGGAGTTAAATGCTGTGTCCCCGGTCACACATCTGGGCATCATATGAAGTGCATCATACTGTAGCACTGGGGAGCTACCAAGCCTTTGGACTGCAAAGCTGTAGTGTTACAGGTCCATGCTGGCTGTTTGCGTAGGTACGCCAGTTACATGCTTTCGCAGAACTTTACCAATTATGACTAGTGCCATTTGGGCTTGGTAGCATGTCGCTTTTCAGATGTGATTCAGTCACTGGTGATAAATTGATTCTGTAGCCTAATCACCTTGCTATGGGGCCCTTATTAATGCAAAGAAAAAGTGTAGAATGCCATTTTCAGGACAACACTTGCAGATAAAAATCAGTGGAATACAGGACTATGCATATAAACTGTCTAGAAATGGGTATACAGTACTGAATGCAGAAAATCTATCTGATAATGTACCCCAACCATATCTTCAATACCTGTAGAAAGGAACACAACACAACACAATGGCAGGGCATTGTCATATCCAGCTGTGGTGCTGGTACAAACCTGGGGTACTGGCCACACATGGAAGAACATGACAGTGGATATTAAGAAACCTACACATAGGTTTTTCTAAGATGGCTCCACACTTATCAAGAGCTTAATTTCAGCTTTCCTAGTGTGCAAAAATAAACAGATAGCTAAGGCCCAGTAATTCTGCTTGTTTTAATAAAATATAGTTACTGACTAATAAGTATACTTCCAGGATGCCAGCAATGAAGAAACATAAAGAGCCAGAAAAAAAAATCAACTAGAAAAGGTGAAGAGAAAACACTTATTGGGAAAAATCCTGCAGTTGTCTAGCAGAAAGCAGTTCAAGCTCCAGCTTTGGTACAAGAGATGGCATCCAGTAATTTTGAGGATAAAAAAGTCAAATATGCTCAGAGTGGATTAAAATAAATGAAACACTGAGGGAGTATATCAACTCAAGTAACAAAAGCTTTAAACAGCTATTCAAGTGAACTAAGAAAACTACAAAAATCAAAGGGTGAAATAAAGGAAAAGCTGGCTGAGTTTGCAACTGCTCAGGAAGAACTGTTTCAAAACATCGTAAAATTGGAGGACAGAGCATGCAGAAAAAAACTGAAATGTTCTGTTGTACCAGAGAAACTGGAAGGAACACTGTATTAATTTTATGAAAACACAAGTAAGTAACTAGACTAGTATTCCACAGCAGGATTTGTTAATTGAAAGGACAAATTGTGTTTATGCTCCAAACCTGGCCATGAAAAAGCAGCCAAGACCTGCATTAGTAAAGATGCAATCATACCAGCAGAAAGAGTTGAGCTTGACAAAACTGGAGTAGTAATTGGAGACAGGAAAGTGTTTCTGGAGCATGATTATTCACTATACACCAGGAAGAAGAGAAGGAGATTTATTCCAGCAATCATGGAGTGTCGAGAGGCAGGTGTGAAATTCAAACTGTTAATCCAGCTGTCTTCAGAATATTTTTTCTTAGAAGGTCATTCCTCTGATAATGAAGATCATAGCAGGACTTTGCCAGTGAAACATTTTCCAATGTTCCAAAGGAAAATGCTTGAGACACTGAAAAAAGCTGAAGTACCTTGGACTTGGACCTGAGTCTGGGATTGGGAGATGGAGATGAACAAGAAGAAGACTGGCAACACCAAAGTTAGTGACTAAATGTGAGACTATAAAGCATAAATCGTATTTGTGAAATATGGCTTTACAAAAAAAGTGTCTGAGAAAGATTTATTTTCTTAACTTTGTTAAATGTGTTGATGGACTGACAGGCATATATACCCCAGTTCATGTCATTAATGTTTGGAAGGACACTAAAAGGAAAAAAAAGAGAAAAAAGAAAAAGTAACTGTAAGTAAATTAATTTTGTTTTTAACAATATTTGTATAAAACAATTCCTGATAAATTACATGTTATATAGTAAAACATTTTTAGTGATTGTTGTAAGTGATAGCAATGTAAACAAGTGCCTTTTTCTCTTTTTTAGCTTTAAGAAATGTAGGCATTAGAGAAGAAAGGCTGGACAAAAGCATGTTTAAGTTAACAGGTTGTAATTTTGGGCTGTTGGGGTAAGGGGTGGGGTGTAAAAGTGCACTGATTATAATATATGTAGAATTTAAATGCTTTCTTTTAATTTTGCAGTTGGCTCTTTCACTGTTACAACTAAGTTAATCTAATGACAATTTATTTCTGTAAGCAAGTGGGTTTTAAAAATGAGAGACCACAACGTACTGAATAGTTTTCTCTTATCAAATAAATGTTCATTGTTAATTTTAAAGTCTCCAGCTGAGAGCAAATGTACATTTTGTTCTTATGTTTTCACAGAAACAAGCTGACTAAAGATGAAGTCAATAAATTGAGAGGTCTGGACATTGTTTACTGAGAGAAATGTAAGATTAAAAGGCACAAGGGCAAGCTGCTGTGTAAAAAAATGAAATTTTAAATTATTGGATGTGAATAAGAGATAGCAGCTTTTCTGGTAACTAAATACTTTAATGAATTTACTAGAACAGAGTATAATTTAGTTTTTATTTAAAGATAGCCCATGACCTTTTTCTTAAGGCTAAAAGCTAAAGTTTTCTGAAAGGATACAAGTTTTATTTTCACATCTGGGTGGGGAATAAAGATAAGACAAGATAAGACAGCAATTAGTGTATGGGTGAGCAGACTGGTGTGACAAGGAAATTATTTTTCTGAGGTATGATACAGACTTGGAATTGACTATACATGGTAAGGCCTTGCTGTCTCTAATTATGGTGGCTGCCAAAAAGCAATTACTAAAACATGGAAACCAAAATCTAAACCAACTATATTAGAAGTAGTGAATATGGTAACAGAGATAAAATAACCAGAACTGAGATCTTTAGAAAAAGGTAGGAGCAAACTACATAGGAAAAATGAGAATTGTGGGAACAATACATACAGGGGAGGAATGAGGTTTAAAAGAAGGCAGGACTTAAATGAGCTATGTAATGTTTGACTGAAAATGATTGGGTAGATTATACGTGGTAAATAATGTTTGCAACTAGGATTGTGTCAGCGTGGTTTGTTTTCATTTATATAAATCTATGATTGCTTAAGTCATAAGTGATATCTTAAGAAAGATGTTTATTGTTTAAAAAACGGGTGGGTTGTATGATATACAGCAATATATGTGAAGCATAATGTTTGTTAATTTTAACTTGTTAGTACAGTTTGATTACTTTTATATAAATGTAAATGTGCCTATGTCACAAGTGATAATTCAATAAAGGTGTTTAAAAAAGACAGGAATTAGTGTAAGTAGGAGCACAGGCTGTAACATGCGCCTTAGCATAGCTAACCTTAATTGTAGGTTAGTTAATGCCTATGAGTACAGATGTTGATTTGGGACAATTGTTCCAATTAGGAGGGTTAAACTTCATTATTTGGAGATGTGCACAGTTTTCTTGTGTCTGTTTTAAGTTAGTAGGTTATTGGGTTTTCTGGGAGAGGTTTGTTTTGAGGGGTTTCATTAAAACAAAATGTCTTGTAGAATTTGACTAGGTTCAATTGGAGATGACAAGAAACAGCTGTATAAAGGATGAACCTGCCAAGCATTAATGAGTGTATGCAACACAAAAGATGAACATTTAAAAAAGCTGTAATATATAGTTGGCAGTAATAGCAATGTCTTATCATAATAGCTACACTAAACATGTTATTTTGGAATGTGAATGGCTTTACAGGTATAGACAAAAAGGTAAGAGTATTGAATTATATTAAGAAATGAATACAAATAGCAATGCTATAGGAGACACATTTAAAAATAAGTAAGTGTGTGAATTTTATAAAGAAAGGATGTCAGGATGAATATTCAGCAAAATATCATAGACTACTGAAAAGGAGAATACTTCTACTAATTTCTAGAGTAGCTCCAATAATGATAGAAGATAAAAAATATAGTAATGGTGGATTTGTCGTAGTAAGGGACTACTGGCAACTGAGGAAGATTATGCTGGCGTGTATTTATATTCCACCTAAAACTGGTATTATGGAGATTAAGAAAATGTTGGGAGAAATAATTAACTTTCAGAAGGAAATGCTGCTTATGGTTTGGGACTAGAACTTGATTTTTAACAGTGAGGATATTTCTGGGGACCTAGAAGGGAAAATATAGCAAAAGATGGCAGATTTCTGAATAAATTTATTAAAATATTTGGTATGGTAGACATGAGTTCAGTAGCGGAAACTTGGAGAGAATTTACATATTATTCCCAGGCTACAATAACTGGTCCAGACTTGACAGAAATTATATTTAACAGGAACATGTGCATTTAATTGAAAGCTTCGACACACATCCAGTAATTATTTCAGATCATGTGCCAATAGCAAGTAAGATAAAAATGCAGGGTAATGAAGAAAAATGAGACATTACTGCTTCCCCATCAACCTGTTAAAAACAGAGGAATATAAGGAATGGATAGTGAAAATTATTCAAGACTAATTAGGAAAGATAGAAATGTTTTCAGAAGTTATGGCTATTGAGTGGGATAAAATGAAAATGGAGTTTAAAAATATGGTAAAGATAAAAGAAAATGAGATATGATTAAGAAGTAACAACTAGATTTATTCAGAGGCACTGGCAAATGTTAAATATTGAAGAATAAGGGGAATCTCAGAGAAAAAGAAGAGGAGCAACTGTATAGTGCTAAAGAGAAAATAAAGTATCTGAATAATATGCATTAGTTTAGAAAAAAATGCTATTAAGTAACTGTTTTGATAATAACTCCCAAGCTAAACAACCAAGTAGAAGGGGTTGTTGCCAAACTTAGGGAGTCTATAAAAAGAAAAATAACCAGAGATCATATAAAGATTAGTGATATTTGAGAAATTTTATGAAAATGTGTATAAAGCACAGGAATGTGGAAATAAAGAAAAAGCACTTATGGAAATATTTATGGAAGACTTAAGTATGCCAAGGTTAGAGGTAGCTGAGGCTCAACAATTATCAGTTAAGATAAAAGAAGATGAGATAAAAGTGGTGGCATATAATCAATCTGCAGGAAAGCCTCCTGGAATAGATGGTATTTCTGTGGAAATTTGGAAGCTAGGAGGGAAGATAGTGATAAAGATCTGGAAGTTTTTGTTTTGCAATATTTTAAAAGGAGGGGAAGCACAAAGATCCTGGAAGAAAGTTGTAGAGACTGTGATACCTAAAGATGGTAAAGACCTATCAGACCCAGCTTCAAGCCCATTTCAATTTTAAACAATGATTATACAGTATTTATGTTTGTAATAGCTAAAATAATGCCTACATTGATAGCTGTGTATCAGTGTGGTATTGTGGAGGGGAGGCAAACATTTGTCAATATTAATACAGCAATGATGATCCAGAGGGAAGCAGTATGTAAGAAAATACTGCTGTTGTTGTTGGCTCTTGACGCAAATAAGACATTCAGGACGGTAAACTTGGATTTTGTGAGTAGGGCAATTGAAGCATTTGCATTCCCTGATACAATAATAAGGTTAATTAGGACCATGTATGAGGGGGTCTATATTAGTAGTTCGAACTCGCGATTGTCTGAACGCCGAAACATTGAACTGGGAAGTTCGAAATGTCAAAATAGCGAAGCCATGGAACACCAAATTGTTTCCCAGGGAAAAAATTTGGTGGGCCGTTTCCGTAGCTTTGCTATTTCCTCCAATGTGGTGTGATCTTGGAGTTGGTATATTTAACTAGGGGGGTGTGGGGGGCACAAGCCCCCACATTGGGGAACAGTCTGAAGTGTACGTGTGTTTTTTGGTTTTGTACCGGAACAGCGATTTTTTTTCCCTGAGAAAAAAATCACTGTTCTGAGTGTTTAAAGTTATTGCATTTTGAACTTCCAGGTCCGACATTTATGTAGTCAAACTTATGACAGTTCGACTATGTGATATAGACCCTATATGAGGGATTGGAGGCAAAAATTAAAGTGAGAAGTTCCTGTCTGATAAGTTATATCTGAACAGTGGAACCAGGCAGGGTTGTCCTCTTTCCCCTTCGCTATTTGCGTTATGTTTAGAGCAACTGGCAAAGAAAATAAGGGACTCAGAAATTCAAGGATATGTATGGTAATCAAGAAAATTGGCTTTATTTGCAGACAATATAATTTTGTATCTGATAAAACCAGAAAAGAACATCATGGTATTGTGGAATATCCTGAGGTAATTTCAAGTTTTTTCAGGATATAAATTTATTTATTTATTTATTTATTGCTTTTGTTTACCAGGAAAGTCCAATTGGTCACAAATACCATTTTCAGTGGTGACCCAAGGAGAAATGCTCCATTTTACAAAATGAGTAGAAGGTAGCTTTTCAAGATTTATGTAATAAATGTACATACATACATAAAGTAGTGGTTAATTAAAAATAAGTAATAATTGAATTAATGAAGACAAAACAAAGGATTTAGCTGTAAACTGTGCACCCATACATGAATTGGTTCAGCAATATACATATTTATAGGGATACAATAAAATAAAGTATTTAGTAGTATGGGGTAAAATTAATTTGTTAAAAAACAGCCATGCAGAATATTGTATTCATAAAGTAGCAGAAAGTATTCTAAAAACTAAGCCAACACAAGAATAGGGAAAGGAGATTCTGCTGATCTGTGAGGGACTTGGGTACCCAGGTTGATAGAACCTGACTTTTGACCACCATATTGCCTCCATTGTACGGAAGGCTTTCTACATGGCCCACCTCATAAATAATGGTAGTTCATCCAGGAACAAGGAGGTCATAACATCCCTGTACGTCTCCCTTATCAGACCCATTATCAAGTGTAATGCCTCCTTCGGCATGTACCTTGCCAAGCACATGCAGCAGCTGGAGAGACCACAGAAGTTCCTGACCAGGAAAATCCAGGATCTCAAACACCTACCTATACAGATAGTCTAAAAGCCCCGTCCCTTTACTCATTCTTGTGCAGACTGCTCAGAGGTGACCTGTTTCTGGCATACAAGGCCATCTCAGATCCAGCCTTGATGGAGTTGCTGCATATCTATAAGTCAAACTCCACTCACACAACCCACACACAAGGCCTTAACCTGGTATATGACATTAATAGAACTTATTAGAGGGATAGATTTGTGTACCAAAGATTTCCTGATCTGTGGAATAGACTCCCTCTCTATGCCAAGCAGAGTACCTCTCTAGCCCTCTTTAAGAGGAACGTGGATGACTGGGTGGGAAACAGAAAATACACCCCTGGGATCCCACCTGTGTCCCTACTGGACAGGGGAAACATGTGCTGACTTTGAGGGAACATGGGTGAAATTCTTGCCTAGGCTTATAAGGGCCTCCGGGCCAATAGCCTAGTATCATCCTATGAACCTATGAACCTGATAGGGATGACTACAGTTAGGGGTACAGAGGATATGGAAGAGGAGGCTGAAATTTACTTGAGAAAGCTGGCAAAGGCACCAGGTATTAGGAGTGAATAACTAGAGAGGGAAAGATAACAGAATGGGAAGAGGCCAAAAAGACTTTTGGACTACAAACTGGAGACTGCTTTCCTTATCAGGGATTGATATCAGAGAATAGACAAAAAGAAAGGGATAGGGGAATCCTTAGTGAAAGACCAAACCTGCTCTGGTAGAGTTTTTAGTTGAATCTAAAACAGATAATGCTGTAAAAAAGGGATAATTAGTAGAACATATAAAATATTACATGATAGCCATAGGAATCAATTAGAGGAGATTTGAAAAGATTGGGAAGAGAGATTGGAGAAACAATTCACAAAGCAACAATGAAAGGGTATATGTATGGCACCCAAATATGCAAAGTCTAGAAGACTTAGGATTTTTGCTTGGAAGTATTTGCATATGTATTTTTATACTCTGAGCAGACTCCAAAGTATTTTCCTCAGATAGATGTCAAATATTGGAGGTGTGATGGGAAAGGAAGAGATAACTGGGAACATATAGTATGGGAGTGTAATGAGTTGGCAGACTTTAAAAATTCCTAACATCTATGCAATTCAGATCTTGTAACACAGCAAAAAAAAAAACAATAATTTCCTTACTTTCATCCATTTGCTTACCCAATATTTCTGATAGAGTACTCTGTTAGGAATTGTTAAAGTCAGGGCTGGCAACTCGGCACTTAAAAATCTACTGCCAAACATTAGCAGACCGGAGTTCCCCTGTGGCGACCCCTAACCAGGAAAAGCCGAAAGACACAACAACAACATAGTAAGGACTTGTTAAGTTTAATTCTGGTGACTGCCAAAAAAAAAACAATTACTAGAAAATGGAAATCGAAGTCTAAAACAACTGTATTTGAAGTAGTGAGTATTATAACAGAGATACAAGAACTGGAAGTGGGCTGTTTAGAAAAGGGTAGAAGCAAATTATATATAAAAAAAAATTGTGGGAACACTACATGCAGAATAATGTTTTGGAGGAGGAGTGAGGTTTAAGGGAAGGCAAAAATAGAGCAATTTATGCAATGATGGATTGATGATAATTGTATAAAAGAATGTATATAATGATGTTTGTAGCTAACATGATTTGTTTTCATTTGTATTAATATATGTTTACCTGTGTCTTAAATGATAATTCAGTAAAGGTATTAAAAAAGGCACCTGTACATAGTGAAAGGAGGCATGGCACATATTATAAGGGGATTAGGTTAGTTGGGTGAGGATACCATTACATGAGACCAATACAGAGACAAATGAATGGAATGGCTGTAAGGAGACCGTGCCTGTAGAAACAGAGTGTACCGGTAGTATGTGTGTGTATGTACAGAAGTACAAGAGCCTACTAACCAGCTGCATAATGCAGGTGCAGGAGACAGTGGCTGTAAGTGAATGACGCAAGCAGACTGCCTGATACAGCCATTCACTGACATATGTAACCCACAGCTGTTCAGAACTTGCTATGGGCTCCTGATAGAGACAACAAAAAAAGTTCACACATCAAAAGAGTGAGCTGTTACTGCAGGCTGGCTGCATGCATGGCATGCACATGCTGGAAAAATATGTTGCAACTAAGATATACTGGGACTGTGTGACGATGTGTGGTGCATGATGTGAATGTTATGCACAGGCATAATAGGTCTCTGCAACAGGTACATTCAAAGGTAACTGACATGATACTCTGTGCACAGGACTAAACACTGGAGATTTTCAGAGTCATAACTCCTTCCTCACCTACATCACACCTACTTCCACTCTCTGTTCTCACCTGTTGTTTACCTACCATATTTACTATTAAAATTAATCCACATTTTTTTTCTCCTTTGTTAATAATGTTTGCCCATTCTTTCAGTTGTCTGATAGACTTTGTACCTTCTGTGATTACTGTATGTTTGTGAATTAATTCTGATTTATTTTTAGTGAATTCCTTCACCTGGGCTGAGCCAGCATCTGGTCTGTTGTTATCAGTGTACTTGGTAAACAGACTTAAATAAACAAATAAAAATCCACCAGTGGGGCTGAACTTCCAACACAAAAACAGCACATAGTGATGTTAGAATTCCTGCTGTTACTGTCTTGGGGGTGGGGAAAGGAGCTTCATACCCAGAAGTGGCCTGAATGTGGGAGATAGTCTAGCAATGACCTTCAACGTATCAGTAGGGGGTGCACCCGGTTAGCACTATCTGGTGCATGTTTGATTGGTACAGTGCATTGTGAGTGTGAGGGGAATGATTCACCAATGACCTTCTGTATATCTATCCTTTCATGTCCTCCGGGCTGCAAATGTAAGAAGGCATACATTAGAGTATGTATGTTTCCATGTGTTGTATACATGTAGAGTTGTTTACCATTGTTCATGCCATGAGCATCATAGGCATATGTCTAAGTGCTTCCAGTGATATGCTTTCACAGGTACTAGTAGCAGAGGGATCAGCATAATGTCTCCTGTGGCCTGGCAGTGATGGCAAAATGCATATGGCATAGTCTCATGTCACTTTGGCACACCCTACAACATGACTGTGGGTTTTTCCATATCAGCAACATCACAGACTCCTGTAGAAGTGCAGACCAAAACCACAGCATCGTTTTTATATAGCGACACACCTGTGATTGTTCGCACCACACAGGTCCCTCATTAGTCTCCAGGCCACTCAGCATCTCATATTTTGTACTGGCTCTGACACATCCATACGCACCATAAGGAAGACGCAGGAGGCTTTACAGCACCATCATGACTCCAGACCTGACTGAATCTGAGCACAACATTCAGCATAAAGCAACAGGTGTGCAGTTAGTGATCCAGACACAGGGAGCTGCTACCAACAGCATTATGGAGATTGTGATTGTGTTTTGTGGTTCATATGATGATGTGCAACACTTGCACAGTGACTTAGAATATAGGGACAAGTATGTGCTGTTGCTGCTCAAGTCTAGAGTGACAAATGTGCCCTCCATGTGTGTTTCAGCAAGACATATTACTATTGCCTCTTATCTATCACTGTAGGCTTTTCAGTGTGTGGCTATGGGAATGTTTGGATACACAGTGGCTGGCACATGCCACAGTTACACAAACTACACAGACAGCTGCTGAAAGGCTCCAGTGTTAGCTATAGCCACACAGCCTGCCATACCTGGCTTTTTGCAGTTGCAAGGTCATGGATCGTAACATTTCTTGAAGTAAACACCTGGGACCCCTACCAAGCTGCTCACAAGCTTTCCCATCATTCTGTGCTTTTCTAATCAACTGTGGGCACTCAGAACCCTACATCTGCATGTGGCTGTTGTCCAGGTAATGGACGTTAAAGCTTTGTAGGCTTCCACTTGAGGACACCCTGTCAGGGTGCATGCCCTTCATCCTATAGTTCTGCCACAGACCACATTGTGCCCTGACAATGCAGGCCATCACAGTGGACATCAACAGTGGTCACAACATAGAAGTTCATCCCCACCACTAAGGGATGTGATCCTTCATTCCCTCAAGCTGCTAATGATAAGTGGTTACCAAATTCTCCTCTCATGACCATACTGCTTATTATAGTGTTGCTGTAAGCTGTCACTGTGATCCATTCAGCCACCTGTGGAAATGATGATAGTGATTCTGCTATGTTCAACCCTAACCTGTGTCTTTAAGGTTATGTCTGATTCGCAGCCTCTCCAGTCCATGCAGTGCTTTGCATAGCCTGGATGTAGACCTTGCAGTTGTCCAGAATTTTGTAGATTAGCCAGATTTTTTTCTTCATATTTTTGGTCTGTTCCTCATAAGATTTATAGGTTCATAGGTTCATACTAGGCTATCTGCCCTAGGGCATTTATAAGCCTAGCCAGAGTTGTGTGGCTTTCCCCACCCCTTAGGTTGAAGAATACTATACCCATTAGTTTGCCGTGCCTCTGTCCAGCAGTGATACAGAGATGATCCCCGGGGTAAACCTACGATCTCCCATCCACTGGTCAAGATTCCTCTTGAACAGAGCCAGCGAGGTGCTCTGTCTCACATGGACCGGGATTCTGTTCCACAGCATAGGGAGTCTCTGGGTGATGAATCTGTCCCTCCAGGAAGTCCTATTTATATCCGTGTTGAGGTTTAAGTCTCTTGCTCTTGTGGCTCTGGTGGATTTGGATTTTTTGAGGTGGAGCATGTCCATTAATTCCGGGTTGGACATGGCCTTGTATGTCAGGCACAGGTCACCTCTGAGCAGACGGTATGCGACTGAATAGAGCTGGAGTTTCTTCAGTCAGGCAGCATATGGCATATTTTTGAGCCCCTTTATCCTTTTGGTGAGGAACTTTTGGGGTCTTTCCAATTGCTGCAGGTGTCGGGTAAGATACATTCCAAATGGGGCATTGTACTCAATCATTGGTCTGATAAGTGAAGAGTACAGGGAACAATGACCTCCCTTGATCTGGATGTGAATCCCTTCATAATCAGGTGGGCAATGTAGAAGGTCCTCCTAACCACTTTGGCAATGTGAGTATCAAAAGAAAGGTTACTGTCAACTTGGGTCCCCAGGTCCCTGATAACCTCTTCTGTGCTTAATGGATTGCCACCTATGTGGTAACTTGGGGTTACCTTGTTTTTACCAAAGGGTATGACTATACATTTTTGGCGTTTAGCTTAAGGCCATGGCTCTGGCACCAGTTATCCGTTTCTATGAGACCTCTCTGAAGGATATCTGTGTCTGATGGATTTTCAACTATGGCCCAGTTTGCAGTCATCTGCAAACTTTGTCAGCCACAATCCTCCTATGTTTGCCTGCACTTCTGAAAAGTAGATGCCGAACAAGAGGGGGCCCAGGACTGAGCCCTGTGGGACACTGCTTGTGACCGGCTTGGAGTCTGACATGGCACCAGCAACTCTAACCCTGTGGGTTCTGTCCTTGAGCAAGTTTGCAACCCATCTTGTGACATATGGGTTTACATTTAAGCTGGTGAGCTTTTCTATGATACCTGAGTGGGGTATTGTGTCGAAAGCTTTTGCAAGGTCAAGGTAGGCTGTGTGAACTGCCTTACCCTCATCAATGGCCTTGGTGACTGTTTCAAAAAAGTCGACCAAGTTCAAGAGGCATGATCTGCCCTTGACAAAGCCGAATTGGGTAGGATCCAATGTCTGTAGGTCCCCTATGTCTTTATTTATGAGTTCCATTATGATCCTCTCCATAGCTTTGCAGACCAGGCTTGTTAAGCTTATGGGGCGGTAATTACCAGGGTCTGTAGAAGCACCGCCTTTGTGGAGTGGGACCACAGTTGCCGTACGCCACTCTTTGGGTATGTATCCTGTGGTAAGGCTAAGATTAAACAGCAGCCTTATGTGTGGGTTTAGTTCCTCATTGAGTTCGTGTAGCACACAGCCGGGGACACCATCCGCTCCCATTGATGCTGTGTTTTTAGCTTTAGAGAGAGCAGCTCTCACCTGGGCATTTGAGATGATTGGGAGGCTACACTCTGCTGGGATAGATATTTCTCCTTTTGGGGTTGAGGGAGGGGAGAAATTTTCACTGAACCTGTCTGCCAGTATGTTTGCAATGTCTGTGGGTTCAGTTATTTTTGTATCATTTTGGACTAATTCTGAGCATATCTGGGAGTTTCCACCCAGATTTCTAACATAGCTAAAGAAGGCCTTATGATTGTCTTTTGAGTCCTTGGTGATTTTTCTCTCAAAGTTGGCCTTGGATGATTTTATGAGTGATCGTAGTTTTTTACTAGTATTGATCAGAGATGTCTTCCCTTTTAGGGATTTTGCTCTATCTTGTAGTAGCTTTCTCCTGTTGTTGTAAAGTTTGTTTATGGCTGGGGTCCACCAGATCAGGCGCTTGCCTTTGGTGGAAAGGGTCTTGATTTTATTTGGGATTGCTTGATCCATGCAATCCTGGAGGTGCTCGTAGAAAGCATTTGTAAGGGATTCAGCAGCGTGGGTTGTGGTTTCCAATGGCTCAGGGGCCTTGAAGGATACCACACCAGTCTTAAGAAGTGTGAAGTTGGCTTTTGAGAAGTTCTTCACTGTGGTTTTTTTTGTTGGGGGTGGGGGCAGGATGTGGATCTCCAGTGAGATTAGTTTATGGTCTGATCTCACCAATGAGGGATATACTTCCGGTGCGGAGCATTTTGTCCCCATTTTGTCCCCATGTTTGTGATGATCAGGTCTAGTATATTTTCACCTCTTGTGGGAATGGTGACAAGTTGTTCCATAGCATTTGAGTTTATGAACTCCAGGAACCTTTGGGCTAGGGTACTGGGGCTTGAGTAATGTTCCCAGTCTATGTTTGGGTAGTTGAAGTCACCCAATATGATGGTGTTTGGAGAGACATTTATACTCTCCAGTGTCTTCAGGAAGGCTGTGTGGGGTTCCTGAGTTTGAGAGGGTGGCCTGTAACATGCTACAAACTGTAGAGCAGTTTTGCCTATGGTTAATTGCACCTGAATGGTCTCTGATGCTTCGTGAGTTGCCACCAGCCTGGAGGTGTGGGTGTCCTTGATGAATATGGATACACCCCCTCCTTTTGTGGTACGGTCCAGGTTTTGGGGCCGGAACGCATGATATGAGGTAAAACCTGATAGTGCCGGGGTGCTCTCAGGAGCCTTGAACCAGGTTTCAGTCACAGCACAGACATCGATGTTCTCCATACTGAGGAGGGCTTGAGGCGTGCATCTTGAGATTTAGACTTCTGGCATTGAGCAGCATTACCCTTAGTTTTTCCATTATTGTTTTCTAGGGCGGTGGGTTTAGAATTTGAGCCTTGTCTAAAAAGGCACTATGGGGTGGCAAGAGCCTTTGCCAATATCCGGAAACCCAGGGTGACAGGTTCAAGCCATCCCTTGCGAAGCAGCGTGGCTTGGCAAGCATGTCATTCCAGGCAGACAGACATTGGATCCCTTAGAATGACACCAGAAATTAAGCCAATTATTAAAACTGATCATTTTGTCTCTGTATTGTGGCATCATTCTTGGTGAAGGTAGGATACTGCTCAGGGTCAGGGTCATACCAGCCTGGGCTACATAATCTGAGAGCTCCTTTATGTCTCTTTTCATGTAGTCCAGGGAGTATCGTCTCAGGTCATTCACACCGGCATGGACAATGACTGAGTCATACTTGTACTTGCTGTGGAGTGACCTGAGTGCTTGTGTTATGTGGCGGATTCTAGCGCCCGACAGGCAGCTTACTGTGACCCTCTCCTTGTTCAGTTTGGTGAGTGGGACGTCAGTGTGTCTGACTATGGAGTCACCTATGACAAGTGTGTCTGGCATTGTGTTTGGCCTTAAGGGCTGTGACTGATTTGCACACTGACTTTGTGATCTATGTGTTGCTTGTGTTATGTCATGAGGTGGCAGTTGTTTGGGTGTCTGCTTTGGAGGCCTCTGCTGTTTTGGTAGATTTTTGATCAGTGCCTCCGAGTATGTCTTTGTGTGTTTGATTTGTAGTTGTGATAGTTCTATGTGAGACTGGGTTTATGGTGTGTGTGGTTACCTTCTCCTCCTGTCTGGTTTTGCCAGTCCTGAGTTGAGAGAGCTCAGCCTCCAGTTTGGCTATATAGTTGCATCTCTCACATGTATTTGTGTTTTGTGGGAGGAGGAGAGGGTTGTCTGTGTACATGAGGCAATTGTAACATTGCCTCAATATTCCCAGATTCACCAGCTGAGCAGGAGAGGACGCTAGCAACTGACCCTTTGACATGCTAGAAGAAATGAAAAAGTTTGCTGTGTAACTGGGTCAGAAAGGACCTATAGGGAAGTGGGTACTCAAGGGGGTTTTAAGCTAGTGATGTACTTTGTATAATATAGAAGTGCTTTACCTGACTAAAAAATGCTTTAGGAACAAGTGCTGAGCTTTACAGATAGAGCATAGACTGTTTAGATTACAAGTAGAGCAGTTCTAAGGGAAAAAATGAAGAGCAGACTTTACGGAGCCAGAAATAGTTTAACCGGTGCTGCCCGATGGTGTTCTAGTGGCAACTCCACGCTAAATGCAGAAAAGGCAATAAGTCAGTAGTACAGGCTAGCACACTTTAGTGGGCAGCCAAACAATTAAATTAAACAGCAAACAAACACTTTTCGACTTGAATTAGACTAATTTCGACTAAAATGTACTTTTAAGTGCAGATAATAAAAAATGCAGTAAATAACTATGAAAACAGTTAAAGCTTGCTCTAGGTAAGCAGTAGAAGGTAAACCAAATATAAAAAACAGCAGGATACTTAATCAGGAAAGCAGTCACTTTTTCAGTTCTCTGTAGCCAGGAAGACTCAACAGGACCACGTGGAGCTGTGTCTGAGCAATATGGCTTAAAAAAAATGCCAGAGGCAGATTTTAACCAGGGAACTTCAAAAGAGCTAGAAATGGTCCAAAATGACCAATTACTACAGCTTCTTGTGCTGAGGTCACTTCCCTCAAGGACAGATAGGCTATTCAAGGCTCCCCACTCCCACTGGTGAGCTAAGAAACTTCCTTCTATCCAAGTAAGGCAATGGACAACACAGGAATTACAACACAGCCCAGGATACAGCAAGGCCTGTAAACTGGTCTAACTAGTTTAGGAGAGGCAGGAAAACAAGGAATATATATATTTTTTTATTTTAAATAGAAACACACAGAAATGCAGAAAAGGCAATAAGTCAGTAGTACAGGCTAGCACACTTTAGTGGGCAGCCAAACAATTAAATTAAACAGCAAACAAACACTTTTCGACTTGAATTAGACTAATTTCGACTAAAATGTACTTTTAAGTGCAGATAATAAAAAATGCAGTAAATAACTATGAAAACAGTTAAAGCTTGCTCTAGGTAAGCAGTAGAAGGTAAAGCAAATATAAAAAACAGCAGGATACTTAATCAGGAAAGCAGTCACTTTTTTTCAGTTCTCTGTAGCCAGGAAGACTCAACAGGACCACGTGGAGCTGTGTCTGAGCAATATGGCTTTTCAGTGTGTGGTTATGGTTTTCTGTCAAGTTTTTGAGGATTGAAGAATAACAAACATTTGAGTTTCAGACTTCATATCCTTCAGAAAAATGCATGCCGGTGCAAAAACCTGTTATTTTATCAACTTTCTAAGTTTATAGCTGGCAAGAGTCAAGGGGAATAATCTGATTCTTCCAGTAGAACAGGGCGGATTGTAATTACCTGATTTGAAGGTGTATTTCAGTGCTACACAGTTAAGGCTCCTATACATAGCACAAGCAGAAAGGTATAATTCAAAGTGGAAAGAGATAATGATGAAACTGGGAAGCTCAAGAAACAAGGAGAGACTGGGATTTTGAATGGAGGCCTTTAAGGAGAATAACAATAATCAGACAGAATATTATATCTATAAAGTAGCAGAAACTATCCTAAGAACTAAGCCAGCACTGGAATGGGGGAAGGAGATTCTGCTGGTAAGTATGACTGCAATTATGGATATAGACAATAGGCAAGAGGGGGTGGAATTTATTGGAGAAAACTGGCAAAGGAACCAAGGTATTGAGAACAAATAACTAGAGAGGGAAAGATGATAGAATAGGAAGACACACAGAATTTATTTGGACTGCAGGTTAGAGATTGCTTTATCTATCAATGATTGATATCAGAGTATAGGCAAAGAGAAAGAAATAGGAGGGTCCTAAATGAAAGACCAGCAGTGGTAGAGTTTTTAGTAGGATTTAGAACAGAAGCTGCCATTAATAAAGGAATAATTAGTAGAACATATAAAATATTGAATGTGATAACTGTAAGAATCAATCAGTAGAGGTTAGAAAGAATTGGGAAGAGAGATTGGATAAGCAATGGGAGGATATATGTACATCTCCCCAAATATGCAACAAATTCTTGAAGATTTAGGATTTCTGCCTGGAAATGTTTACACAGATATTTTACACCCCAAGTAGACTCCAGAGAATTTTTCCTCAGGTAGACAGCAAATGTTGGAGGTATGACGGGGAAGAAAGAGGTAATTGGGAACATATTTTCTGAGAGTATGGTGAGTTAGTGGCTTTAAGGATTCCCCTACAGGATTCAGTGTCAGAAATGCTGGGTGGGCAGATTGGTGTGACGAGGTAGATGATTTTTCTGAGCTATGATACAGAATCGGAATTGCCTAGACATAGTAAGGCTCTGACGAGTCTAATTATAGTGGCTGCCAAAAAGCAGTTACTAGAAAATGGAAATCAAAATCTAAACCAACTATACTAGAAGTAGTGAATATAGTAACAGATACAGAATCGGAATTGCCTAGACATGGTAAAGCCTTGCTGTGTCTAATTATGGTAGCTGCCAAAAAAAGCAATTACTAAAACTGGGAATCAAAATCTAAAGCAACTATATAGAAGCAGTGAATATAGTAAAAGAGATAAAACAACTGGAATTAATGATCTTTAGAAAAGGGTTGGAGCAAAGTACACAGGAAAAAATGTGAATTGTGGGAACAATGCATACAGGGGGAGGAATGAGGTTTAAAAAAAGCCAGGTCTTAAATGAGCTATGTAATGCCTGACTGAAAATGATTGGGTAGATGATAAGTGATGTATAATGCTTGCATCTGGAAGTGTGTCATTATGGTTTGTGATGTAAAATGCTTGCAACTAGGATTGCGTTGGTGTGGTTTGTTTTTATTTATATCAATGCATGATTGCCTATGTTGTAAGTCATGGTTTAATAAAGATGTTTCTTGTTTTAAAAAAAGGATGAGGCAGGAATTGAATAATTTATTTAATGTTGCTTGGGTGATATGATATATAGCAATATATGTGAAGTATAATGTTTATAAACATGAACTTGCTAGTACAATTTTGATTACTTTTATATAAATGTGAATTTGTGTATGTCACAAGTGATAATTCAGTAAAGGTGTTTAAAAAAAGAACGTTCTAAGTATGTAAGAGCAATATTTAAAATGCCTCTGATTTTTGGGCCTTTGATCCCCCCTGTTATTTTTGTCTTTGTCTCAAATTCTTGTGCTAAAACTTGGTTGAGAAGTGCACCTGGATGTGATAATGCATGCCTCATTTTATTATTTTTTGCCTTTGTCATGGCCTGTAGTTGTGGACCAGATGTTGTGCTTTTACCAATGCCATAATGTATTATGCTCACCTCCATCCTGCTTCTAGCACCACTGCTATGTCTTACCACTATCCTGGTTCTTGCTAGAATGTTTCCCTGCCAGTGTAGTTGTTTATGTATTGCCATAGTATGCAGTATGGCACATATAAAAAAAAAATCTACTTCTGTCTGGTACATATTGCAGCACCCTATCTGATGTGTCCTGGCAGCATAAACATCCCTTCAGTTGTCCAGATACACAGTCAGTGACATTATGTGTTTCTGCACAGGTGGTTCTGTATGCATTCTCTGTTGTGGTCTGCGGGTTGCAGGAGTCATCATCCACAGCTCTAAAACATATCTGGAATCAAGTACAACATACAAGTGTATTGGTCTATGCTATGCTGGTCTCATATGTATTAGTATGTAAGGTATTGCTGGTGCATTCTGCAGTGGCACAGAGGTACTGGCTGCAATGGCAGCTAATAACACATGTTGTTTGGCTATCACTGCAGCTACAGCTATCATATTCATAGTGTGCACCAAAACTTTTCAGTGTCCAGAGCTGATTGGTACTGCTTTACAGTGTGACTGCTTAATATGGTTATGAATCACTCCACCTAGTTTGCTGTTGTCATTTGCATAAATGTGTGTGTGTGCATGTGTGTGCATAGGCTACCTCATTTTCATATCATAATATCATCTATTGCATGTACTGCATATCATTTCTGTTTTTCATATTGTACAGCTGTTTTCTGTCTCTGAATCACCCATTCCCTGTGCATTGCCACTGCCTTTGCTAATTTGCTTTGCAAATTGCTCCAAATGTATAGGAATCTGAGCAGCTCTCTTGTAAGAAATTAACAATGTGAAATTGTTCAATCTCACCGTTTGTTCTTACACATGGGTTCGGAGCCGATCCTCGGTTCCAAGTCGGCCGCATCACTAGCTCCGCATCTTCGAGAAAGCTCGAGGCACAGTAATATCCCATGATCGTCAGGTGCTAACCCTCAGATCTAGTTTGCCGCTAGCAGCAGATCGCATTGAGAAGCTTGGGCCAGTATATTTTTTCTACTTTCTTGATATATATTTCTCTTTTCCTATAGATTTATAGTCATATCTTAGTGTTTAAATAAGTAATATAGTATAGGGTGTTATTTGTGAGTAGTTAGACTAGATTAGTTAGTTTAAATTTTCTGTAGTTAAGGCCTACGGGTTTTTTTTGTCAGGATTGACAGTATTTTAAAAAATTTTTGCCTTAACTTTCTCTCTTTATTCTATATATATATATATATATATATATATATATCATAGTGTGCTGTGTGTTTTGGATTTATATATATATATTAGGTTAGATTTAAATTGTTGATTATTATTCCAAACTTTTTAAAATTGTTATACTTAGTATTATATAGTGTTTTTTCTTAAGGGTGCTGTGTATTTTGGATTTTTTCAAAATGTCAGAGAAAGCCAAATCTGGCTTTAAAAGGTGTCAGTGCGGACAGAAGATGTCCATTACTGACAACCACTCATCCTGCGTCTACTGTCTTGGCCCTCTCCACTTGCAGGAAGACTGTTCCATTTGTCATTCCTTTAGTGGGAGGGTCATGCTGGAAAGACGCAGGACGTTGGTTGACAGAAGGTTGCTTAAACCCGATTTTCAAGAGGCCCTGGACAAGGCTGAACAGATATCCAAGTCTTCGAAGGGGTCAAAGTCTTCAAGAGTGTTGGAGCCTAAGTCATCGGCTCCGAGCACCTCTGCTCAGATTCGGACGCCGGCTCCTATGACCTCGGTGCCAGGTGTCGAGCGTTTATCTCTGGCAGAGGCTCAGGTCTTGGAGCCGGTGTCAGAGGTACCACCGTCTGCTATCCTTCGCTCGGTGACGGCTTCGATCCCTTCGACCCATTCTTTGAGGCCCCTTTCCGACTCCAATGTGGACCGAGTGGTACAGAAGCTTATGGAGAACTCGGCTTTGTCCAAATTAATCGAGGTTTCGTCCCAGCTGGTTTCGAAACTCGAGACTATTCCTGTTCCCTCAACACTTCCTCCTTCGAGACCCGTCGAGTCATCAGAGCTAGGAATCGAAGAACCGATGATTGTAGAGCCCTCGGTGCCGAAGCCTCCAGTAGTGCTATCGGCTCCGTTGACCTCGACTCCTTCGGAACCAGCCGGAGAGTCTCAGAGCCGAAGATCTTTCCTAGGTTCCAGGGGGGATAGTCGAACCGAGATATCGGTTCCGACTCATCCCCTCGGTGCCTCGGCTCAGATCAGTTCGATCCGTCCTCGGTGTCTGAGCCCGTGGTTCCGATTCCGGAGAAACGATATCCTCCTTTGGATTGGGTCGGATCTTTGGGTCGGGGCACTGGTGCCGTTGACATCATCTGGAAGGTCTTTTCTGATCAGACACATACTTCATCAGTATCTTCGTCTCCTTCCCCAAAAGGTCCATGTTCTGCTTCTGTGCCTTCGGCTCCTACCAAGCGTCAAGACCCAATGCCTCAGAAGCCCCACAGGGCGACTCTGGTTCCTCAGATGCATACCCAGAAGCTCCCGCTGAGGATGTTCCGAGGAAACAGTTGTGCAAGAGGAGGCACATAGATTCCCCCCAGGAATCTCTCACATCTGACACCGATTTAGATGAAACAGAAGGGTCCCCACGGTCCCCCTCTGAGGATGTCTCGTTTGCAGACATTTTGGAAATCCTGAAACAAAGGGGGGACTGGCAAACCCTTACCCCTTCTGTGGATGAATCGGTCTTGCTGAAGGCATTTGGGACTCAACCTTCTACCTCCTGGGTGACTCCACCATTTGACGATCTCATGGATCTAATAGCCCAGAGGGCTTGGGAAACGCCCGATACAGTGGAACCAGTCCCTCGTAAGCCAAATAAATACATGACGGACCCCCAGGACAAATCTTATCTTACAAAAGGGGTTCCCGTGGATACTATGGTGGTGTCGGCGGCCACTAAGAAAGAGATGTCTGAATCATCTTCCTCTGTCCATCCTCCTAATAAGGATTCTAGGAAAATGGACAGATATGGGAAGCGCATATTTAGTTCGGCGACTTTTTCCATCCGATCGCTCAACTACCTTACGCATTTCACACGTTTACAGAGAGATCTCATTAAGGAACTGGGAGATACTCTCCAGGGAAACACAGATGTTGCTGTCGCCGAGAAAGTGACAGCGCAACTTAACACCCTAAACTCCATAGTGAACTCGTCCATGAGGCTGATTTCATACGCAGCTGAAGGGTCGAGTAGAGCGGCAGCTTCAGTAATCGCCCTGAGAAGGCAATCCTGGTTGCGCTTATGCTCCTTTGCGGAAGCCTTTAAGTCTTCCTTTGCCAACGCCCCCTTTGATGGTGCCTCCTTGTTTGGGCTCAAAGTAAAGGAGACTCTCACGAGGTGTGAACAAGAAGGGAAGACCCTGTCTGCCGTAGGGGTCCATTTTTCCATCCCATCTAGACCCTACCCTAAAGGGCAACGAGGAGGAAAAATGTGGTTCCGAAAGACTCAGGGATCTTTTAAGCACACCCAAAGTGACGTCCCCTCCAGAGGCAGAGGAGGGGGAAGAAATGGAAGATGCCACCCAGCCGGCAGAGGGGGTCTGCAAAATCAGGGCGACGGAGAGACTTTCTCTGGAAAGCCCTTCCAGCACTCCTGAGTACAGGCCCGACTGTCCTACTCTGGAGGCAGTCGGGGGTCGCTTAGCTTTATACCCAGAGGCCTGGCTAAATCTTACATCAGATTCCTTCAAATGCATAGTTACCAGAGGCTACAACATTCCCTTCATCAAAATGCCACCCAACTCCAAAAAGCTCCCAGATGTTCCACCCAGTCTGCGAGACCAGGCAACCGTAGAGATAGAAAGGTTGCTCGAAAACAGAGTAATCCAACCAGTCCCGGCGGACCAAATAGGATCCGGAACTTACTCAAGGTTCTTTTTAGTTCCAAAGAAAACAGGGGACGGGGACTGGAGGCCAATTTTAGACCTCAGCAAATTAAATACCTTTGTGAAAAAGGAAAAGTTCCGGATGGTCACGCTACAGTCAATCCTTCCCTTTCTGCAGAATGGCGACTGGATGTGCTCTATAGATCTCAAAGGCACGTACTACCATATCAAGATGGCTAGGGTGTCCAGAGATCACCTGCGCTTTCAGCTGGGAGCCAGTCATTTCCAGTTTCGCGCTCTGCCCTTTGGTCTCACCTCTGCCCCCAGGGTGTTCACCAAATGCATGGCAGTAGTAGCGTCTCACATGAGACGAAGGGGATTCCGGGTATTTCCTTATCTAGACGACTGGCTGCTATCCGCCACCACCGAGTATCGTTTTCTACAAGCCAGGGATTACACCATCAGTCTCTGCTCTTCGCTAGGCATAACGGTGAATTTTGGAAAATCTGTCTTATCGCCGTCACAGCATATCTTATTTATAGGAGCACAGCTAGACACCTCCCTGGCTCAAGTTACTCTCCCCCCACCAAGAGTGTCAGACCTCAGACATCAAATTTCGGTCCTTCTACACAGCAAGAGAGTCCCTGCACGACAAATATTAAGAGTACTAGGCTTGATGGCAGCCTCCCTTATTGTAGTTCCCTTAGGCAGGATACATATGAGGATTCTTCAATGGATACTATTCGCCCAGTGGTCATATCGACAACTTCCACTGTCTCACGAAATCTTGATCACAAATTTTTGCAAGAAGGATCTCTTGTGGTGGATACACAGTCAAGATCTAACACTAGGACGACCGTTTGTATTACCCAGTCCGGTAGCAACTCTAACCACGGACGCTTCCCTGATAGGGTTGGGGGGATTCTTTCAGGGACAAACAGTCCAAGGTCAATGGTCCAACTTGGAGTACAATCTGCACATCAATGTTCTAGAGCTGAGGGCAGTGTTTCTAGCGTTGCAACACTTTCACAAGTCCTTACCTCGGGGAACAGTGACAGTTCAGACAGACAACATGTCAGTGGTCTGGTACA
Organism: Protopterus annectens; assembly: GCF_019279795.1. Lineage (NCBI taxonomy): Eukaryota > Metazoa > Chordata > Ceratodontiformes > Protopteridae > Protopterus > Protopterus annectens. The sequence goes on from NC_056745.1 coordinate 137,124,736, forward strand.
TAAACAAGCAAGGGGGAACCAGATCTTACCCGTTATGCAGAGATGCCCTCAGAATTTGGCAATGGGCAAAGTCCACTGGACGCTTTCTGATAGCAATGCACATCCCGGGGACTTCCAACGTAATTGCGGACAGGTTGAGCAGAGCCATCCTGTTCCCTCACGAGTGGTCCCTCAAACCTCAAGTGGCGGAAGAGATCTTCCGCAGATGGGGCCAGCCTTGCTGCGACCTGTTTGCATCCCCATTGAATGCCAAATGCAGAAGCTACTTTGCCCTGTTACCCCCTCCAGGGGGCGTCCCCAGGGACACACTGGTACATGATTGGCCCCCGGGTCTCCTTTATGCTTTTCCTCCTGTTCCACTAATTCCCAGGTTTTTGCAGAAAGCCAAACATCTGGATAGGACCATAATACTGATAGCCCCATTTTGGCCTCGACAAATCTGGTTTCCCTTCCTTCAATCTCATCAAGTGGAGGAACCATGGATGCTGGACCCGGAGCCAGACCTGTTGACACATTCTTCGGGAGTTCCTCACACCTTCCTCAAGTCCCTCAAACTGACAGCTTGGCTGCTCCACTTCCCATCTTAGCCAGGTCGGAGTTACTATCCCCTGCAGTACAACAAATTATTGTATCTTCTCGCAAACCATCTACAAGGAAATTGTACAATAGCAAATGGAACCGTTTTGTGCACTGGGCCTCCAAACAAGGTATAGATCCATTCGAGGCTCCAGTACACAAGATGCTAGATTTTCTTACCACACTTTTTCAAGAAGGACCATCAACATCCACTATAAGGGTTCAACTGGCGGCTATATCCAATTTTCATATTGGCCGTGAAGATGGTTCTGTTATGTCCCACAGGCTTTGTAAAGCCTTCATGAAAGGTACCTTTCACCTCCGCCCCCCCTTTCATAATCCAATAGCCCCTTGGAATCTTAATCTCATGCTGTCACAACTCATGTTGCCCCCATTTGAACCAGCAGCCAGAACTCCGTTAAAATTTCTTTCATGGAAAACACTTTTTCTGTTTGCCATCACTTCTGCCAGGAGAGTTTCAGAGTTGCAGGCTCTATCTATCCGACCCCCGTACATGATTTTTCATCCAGATAGAGTAACCTTGCGCACCAATCCGTCCTTCCTTCCGAAGGTTTGTTCGATTCAAAACATCAGTCTATCGAACTACCTACCTTTTTTGAAAACCATTCCAGTAAGTTAGAATACACATTGCACAAATTGGACGTTCACAAGCAACTGAGATTTTACTTACATAGGACAAAAGAGTACAGAAAGTCAGACCAACTGTTTGTATCATATGCTGACCAAAGGAAAGGACAGGCAGTAACGAAAGTTACCTTATCCAAATGGCTCTCAGATTGCATAAATTTTGTATATGCTGAATCGAAACAGCAACTCCGTTTCAAACCCAGAGCTCATTCTACAAGGGCGATCGCTACCTCTTCAGCCCATACCGCTCGTTTGCCTTTAGATACCATTTGTGCAGCGGCAACTTGGGCAAAACCACATACTTTTATCGCCCACTATAAACTAGACAAAAGCTCCAGGGACAGGGCGACGTTTGGTTCCACTGTACTCAGGAATGTTCTCCCTTGAGCCACCCAGGAAAAAGGAGCTAGGGACACTACCCGTGTGTAAGAACAAACGGCGAGATTGAACAATTTCACATTAAGAAGTTATGTTCTTACCATAATGTTCCATGTGAACTGTTCATCTCGCCTTTGTTCTTACATTCCCCCCCTCCATCCCCCGTCCTGCGGTCTGGGAGAACGGTTTCAATTGAATTCCTTTTCAGCCTTTTCTAGATATTGTTAGCATATTATTGTACATTAGTAATGGCATCTTTTCTCCTCCATTTGAGAGTAGGGTTCCAGACACTGTGTAGTATCTGTTTATAAGTGTTCAAGACACAGTTCTAAAGGGATTCTTCTGGTATAGCAAACTAGATCTGAGGGTTAGCACCTGAGGATCATGGGATATTACTGTGCCTCGAGCTTTCTCGAAGATGCGGAGCTAGTGATGCGGCCGACTCGGAGCCGAGGATCGGCTCCGAACCCATGTGTAAGAACAAAGGCGAGATGAACAATTCACATGGAATGTTATGGTAAGAACATAACTTCTTATTTTCAGAATTACTAACTCATTAACACCTGTATGATATGGAATGCCACACCTCTAGCAGCCTACACACATCATTTATTCCAGAGCATTTTCTGAAAAATAAAATTAAAAAGCATAAGACAAGTAATGTAAATTTTTGTGAACAGTAAAAACTATTTAAACTGTACAAATAATGTTATTAGTAAGAAGTATTCTTTACAGTGATAATAGTCGGTGCATTCATAGTCTTTACCTTAAATTCTGTAATATCCAAACCAAAGGGTAAAAAGGTTACACAGACAAACCTTTCAGTTAAAACTGCAAGAAAACACAGAAAAATAGAGATCTGGTGTTGTCAATTTTCATTCTGTCTCAACTGATGGGTTCGGATCCGAGCCTTTGGATCTGACTCTGCAGCTGCAAAAGCTCGTGACAACTTAGAACTCTCAAGCTTCTCCCTTACCCATAACGCACCATCCCCATTACCTCAGATCTTATTTGCCACCCTTTTGGTGAAGGACGTGATGATTTGTCTCTCAAGATATTTGGGCTAGATAAGTACTTGTTTTTCTTATTAAAGAGAAAATCTTTAACCTTCCTTTTTTCTTGTAATAGTGAACTCTAGGTACTATTGTTAGTATTGCTTTCTTCCCTTTTTCTCTCCCTTACCCTTCTGCATTGGTCATAGTTCTTACTACCTCTCTTCTTGTTTCTTGCTGTTTAAAAAAAATTGTATATATACACATATATATCCTTTATATCTAGTTGTTGTGGCTGTAGTTTCTCTGTGGTAGTTTGTTGTAGCCAGTTTTTCCCCTTCCTAATAAACATGGCTGACAAAGAAAAAAACCCTGCGGATTTTAAAAAGTTTTGGAAGTGCAGTCAAAAGATTCCATTCTGTGACTTGCACACTCTTTGTGTTTAGTGCCCCCCCCCCCCACTTGCAAGTGAGCTGTGCAGTATGTCATGCGTTCAGTCTCGGAGTGCTAGTGGAATGCAAGAACAAATTGATTTTAAAGGGGCTTTTACCATCTTCCTTTGGTGATGTCATAGCTGGAGAAACCTCTAAAAAGTTGCCACACTCTCCCCCGAACTCTTCTTCTGTTTCTTCAAATACCTCAGGGAAAATTTGAAAAGACCTTCTTCAGATCCTACAGTTTCCTTGGATCTGCCAAAGAAAAAGAAAATTAAACTATCAGATCTGACCCCATCAGATCACAGAAAAGTGGAAATTCTTTTGTTGGATTTGACTGTTTCTTTGGATCCAAAGTCTCCAAAAGTTAAGAATTTGTCAGATCTGAAGACATTGGATAAGCCAAGACTGCAGGATGTACTTCCTAGGACAAGGTACTCCCCATCAATGGACCCGGTCCCATTGAGAGTACCTTCTCCCTTCCTTTATAGACCAGATTCTCCTTCCAAACAGTCCTCTCGCTCTTCTAGAAGCCTCACTGCAGAGGATGTTGAGAGGGTAGTGAGGGAGATTCTCTTGGCTCAGAGCTAACCAGTTTTTGCTTTGGCTCCTATCCCTTCAGGTCAGGAATCCCATACATCCACGACACCACCTCTAACTCTTCCCGGGAACCCTTGGATCCGAGTTGTCCAGGACCGTTTTCTTTGGATCTGAAGATTGTTGTATCCTCGGATCCAGTGCTTCCTCTGAGCTTTTCTGTGCAATTGGATCTGGAGAGCTCTCGGAGCTGATTTTACCCTGTCAGATCAGAGGTGTTTCAGTCAACTCTGAGGACTTCAGAGCCGTCTCTACATCTCGGAATTTCAGCAAGGGTTAGCTTGTCTCCGACTTCTGCCTTGGGGTGGCTTCCTTGAAGCAGGGAAGGACCAACAATCAGAAAACCCTTCTTTCAGATCCAGGTTCCTGTCCCTTTCCAGGAAGGTCAGCCTTTAGGACTTTGGCGAGCTTGAGACTGTGAGGATTCTGTGTGGCCTATTACCACTCTGACCAAGCATCAGCTCATCATAGCAAAAGAAGAAGTTATCCACACTTGCACAAAGTTAGGAATAATCATAAATTTCAAGAAGTGAAATCTAGAGCCAACTCAGATTCTAGAATTCATAGGAGTGTTACTTGACACAAGGTGAACAATAACCTCCCTTCCCCTTTCCAGAGTTCAGACTTGAAGATACTTTGCAATACCATGATCTCGGCTTACCTAGTTCTGCAAGCGCTAGGATCAATGGCGCCAGCAGTAATCCTTGTTCTGCTAGCCAGGTTTCACATGAGGATTCTTCAATGAATGTTGGCATCTCAGTGGTCAATGCTTCAACTACCCTTGTCTGCTCCAATACGAATTACCAACTCATGCAAGAAAAGTCTGATATGGTAGATTCAGACAGAACAGCTATTACAAGGCTGTCCATTCATCCTCTTGCAGCCCAAGGCCATAGTGATCACGGGTGCTTCCCAGCTAGAGTGTGGGGGTGGTATTACCTGGGAAAGTCAGTCCAAGGCATGTGGTTTCCCGAAGAGGCCAATTTGCATATCAGCTTACTGGAGTTGGGAGCATTGCTTTTAGCATTGCAAGCCTTTCAGGATGCTTTCCCATCAGGAATGATTACAATACAGACAGACAATTTGTTAGTGATATGGTAAATCATGAAACAAGGAGGAACCAGATTGTACCCCCCTATATTGAGAAGCACTAAGGGTGTAGCAATGGGCAATATCTTGGAACTGTTTTCTGTTAGCAAGGCATATTCCGGGGAAGTCCAATGTGCTAGCAGACAAGCTGAGCAGATGCATTCTGTTACCTCACGAATGGTCTCTCAGCCAGAAAATTGCGGACCTAATTTTTCACAAGTGGGGGCAGCTTTACTGTGATCTGTTTGCATCTCCCCTAAACAACAAGTGCAGCAGCTATTTTGTCCTAATCCCCCCAAGGGTGGTGGCACCGAGGGATGCTCTTCTCCATTATTGGCCCCCCTGGATTACTTTACACATATCCCCCAATTCCCCTAATTCCAAAGTTCATTCAGAGAGCTGCCAGGTTGAAGACCAAGGTCATTCTCATTGCCTCCTTTTGGCCTCGACAGATTTGGTTTCCCTTCTTGTGGCCTCATTTAATTCGCCAACCCTGGATTCTGGACCCATCTCCAGATCTCCTGTCTCATCCGACGGGCATGATACTTCTGGATCTCCAGAACCTCAAGCTGACAGCTTGGTTTCTCCATTTCCAATAATAGTCAGACAATTGATGCTCTCTTGCCTTGTTTGTCACATCTTGTTGTCTTCCCTTAAGCCATCCACTAGGAAACTTTGTGCTAGTAAGTGGAAAAGATTTGTACACTGGGCTGTTCAAAAGTATGTATACCTTTTCTCAGCCCCAATCAGTCATGTGGTAGAGTTCTTGACATTACTATTCAACCGAGGGGCCAGTTCTTCAGCAGTGAACATCCAGTTGGCAGCAATTTCTAATTTCCACATTGTTTTTGATGGCTGTTCACTAGCTTCTCATAAGCTATGTAAAGCCGTCTTATGCAGCACAGTTCTTCTCAGATCTCCTTTTAAAGATCCCATGCCACCATGGGATTCGAATATGGTACTGCAGTCCTTGATTCTTCCACCCTTCGAGTCTACTGAAGACTGTGAACTTAAATTTCTGTCTTGGAAGACCTTATTCTTAGTTGCCATCACTTCTGCCAGATGGATTTCGGAAATTCAAGCATTGTTAGTGAAACCTCCTTATCTCATTTTCATACGGATAGAGTCAACTTATGAACTAATGCATCTTTTTTACCCAAAGTGGTATCACACAACACCATTAATCAATGCATCAATCGACCAGTCTTCTTCCCGAATTATTCCAGCAAAGGAGAATACTTGTTACATTTCCTGGATGCACATAGACAATTACGTTTCTATCTACATAGAACAAAAGATATCAGAATGACTATTCAATTGCTTTAGGTCTTAGTTTTGCTGTTGCTGTTCAGGACTCAGCTTTTGGATTTTTATTTTAATTCTTTATTCTGCTGACTTTCTGGTAACCAGTAAGTTAACATTTTCTGGCAAATGGCTGAGGATAGAAGTTTTTTTTTTAACGTTTTGAGTTTATGACCTGTATAGCGTTCAGAAAATGCATTCAACACGTATCCTGTTATTCTAACATTTTTCTAAGTTTATATGCAATATTTAAAATCTGTTCTCCTAAGATGTGGTGTTTTCTGGCAAATTACTGACTGAAGTTACTAAATAGTGACAAACATTTGAGTTTCAGACTTTGATTTCCATCATAAAATGCATGCTAATACACATACATGTTCTGTTATTGTAGCATTATTTTAAGTTTATAAAATCTGCCCCTAGTGTTTGAACCTCTGATGCCCCCCCCCCATTATTTAATGATTTGTCCAGATTTGTTATGCTAACAGGTTAAGAGGTATACCAAATTTTTGCCTCATATTTTTTGTTGTTCCTCATAAAATGTGTTTTTTTTGGCAAATCAGACTGAGGCTACTAAATAATGGCAAGCATTTGAGTTTCAGACTTTGGTATCTTTCAGAAAATGCATTTTAACACATATACTGTTATTCTAGCAAATGTATAGGAGCAATATTGAAATTCTGTCCCTAATGCTTTGGCCTTTGCCCCCCCTTGTTATTTTACGCTTTGTACAGATTTCGTGTGCTAACAGGTTGAGAGGTTTGCCTTATTCTGTGTTTTGCAAATGTTTAAGTACCTGTCTTAAAACTAACTCTCTTGGGTATGAGGGTGGGTGAGCTTGTATTACTTTTATTTTTATTTGTGTTTATTTTCCACTTGAATTTTATATAGCTGTCTGATAATACGAATAATCCCATATTGGGTCTGTGTATGTATAGAGTTCTTTTATAAATAAATAATCTAAAATGATTTCCTGTCTTTATGTAGTTTAACATCTGTGCTCTTCAAGCAACAGCTAGGTTCCAGAGCTCTTAGCGTTTTTGTGAGAAAAAAAGGTTTTTCTTTCTTCTTTCTGAGTGAGTAATTGTGTGTGCGTGGTAGGTTTACCCTTTACACTAATCTTATTATTTTAGCTTTCAGCTTAAATTCAATTTAATTTAAAATATTTCTCCCTCCCCCGCTGGTCGTAGCGTGTGTGTGTGACTCGAGTGTTAGGGGCCTAGTGAGTGTGCTTTACTGTAGTAATGTCGGAGGCCCCTAAAGCCATTTTTTCGAAATGCACCGAGTGTGGTCACAAGCTTTCACCGGCTGATGGCCACACTCGGTGCGTTAGGTGCCTTGGGGTTGAACACCTCTCTTCGGGTTGCGTGATTTGCGTGGCGTTCAACCCCAGGGCACTCAAGGATCGAAGGTCGAAGCTAGTTCTGGCGGGCCTTCTACCCCCAGACTCTGCTTCGGCCTACGGTACTTCGGTGCCCGCTACCCCCCCCCGGTAGCGGTCACTCCTGCCTCCCTTCCTCCGACCGGGACTCAACCTCCCGCTTCGGCTCCGGAGGATAGGGAGGCCAGGAAAGAGAAGCGGCGGGAGATGCACCTTAATCGGCCCCGCCCGCCAAGATGGTTTTTCCGTCCAAGTTTTCTCGATCTCCTCCTCCCCGGATCCGATCCCCTTGTTTCTCCCCGGGACCCGAGGAGGAAGTGATCCAGTCCCCGTCGAGGTCATCGAGGCGACACTCTAGGTCTGCCTCGGTGGCCTCTTCGAGGTCCACTTTTAGCATGTCTGATGCTGACATGGACCGGATAATGAGGAGATTCATACAGGCCCAGATGCAGATGGGAGTGCTCTTGCCTCCCCCCCTCCGGGGGGGAGCTCGACCCCTTTTTTCGCTCCTATAGCTCCTTCTCTGACCCGCATTCCAGGTTCGGAGCGCTCGGAGCCGAGCCACGTTGGATCCGGGTGTAGGTCGGAGCTGACCGTGCTGAACACGTCGGCTCCGACTGCTCCCTCGAGTTTGTCAGATCCGACCTCTCGGAGCCGTGGGCCGAGCTTTGGATCCAAGGGATTCGGTGTGCTTTAGGCTCCGTCCCGGTCGGAGCACACTGGTCCTTCGGATCTGACGTTCTCGGCGCCGGGTCTGATCCCCGCTTCAGATCCGAGTGGGAGTCAGATCTCGGATCCATCAGAGAGCGGCTCCCCCTCGGCTTTCGCTGCGGTGGAGAGGGCACTGTCGAATGCTTCCAGGCCTCCGGTCCTGGCTTCGGCTCCCTCCCGCACTCCTTCTCATCTGGTCCTGGCTCCCCTCATCTGGCCCTCGGGGCAGCCTGCCTCAGCGCCTTTAGGAGTTCCAGTGGAACAGGATACAGCCCGTGAGGACTCCTCGGACAGCCCCCCCTGAGGAGATTCCTTACAAGGCAAAGTGCAAAAGGAGGCACATAGACTCCCCTGAGAGTCTCACCGAAGATATGGACTTGGATGAAGGGGAAGGCTCCCCCAGGTCACCCCCCGAGGATGTCTCCTTTGGAGACATCATGGAAATGCTCAAAATCAGGGGTGGGTGGTCTGCCCCCAAGGCTTCCTCTGATGAGTCCGTATTCCTTGAGGTGTGTGAGGCAGGACCATCTACCTCTTGGGTGTCCCCTCCACCCGACCCCCTGGTGGATCTCATATCCTCTAGGGCTTGGAAGGAACCGGACACCATAGAGCCGATCCCCAAGCGCCCAGACAAAATTTTGAGTCCCCCTGCAGAGAGATCACACTGGAGCAGAGGTCCCCCTGTGGATGCCATGTTGGTGGCTGCAGCCACCAAGAAAGAGTTGGCTCAGGAGAGCCCCATGGTTCATCCTCCGAGCAAGGAGTCTCGCGCGATGGACCGTCTTGGGAAGCGGGCCTTCAGTTCAGCGACCTTCTCTATGAGGGCCTTGAACTATATGGCACACGTTATTCGGATGCAGCGGGATCTAATTAAGGAATACGCTGCTTCCCCCCCAGGGTCCATGTCGGAGGGAGACAAGGATCTGTACTCCTCCCGAATGGCCACCCTCCACTCTATCTCTAACACCTCTATGCGGCTGTTGTCTCATGCTACGTGGGGTGCCGCTAGAGCAGGCGGAGTTGGGCTTGTCATGAGGAGACAGGCCTAGCTCCGTCACTGTGACTTCTCGGAACCCTTTAAGGCGTTATTCGCGAATGCCCCTTTTGTTGGTTCTGCACTGTTCGGCAAAACCGTTCGCGACACTCTTGTCCAGAGCGAGAAAGATGGGTAGACCTTGTCTGCCGTCGGAGTCCGCTTCTCTGCGCTCCAGAGGTCCTTTTCCAAGAACCAAAAGGGTCAGAAGAAGATGTGGTTCCGAAAACCGCATCAATCCCAGTCTGCTCAGGACAACCAGTCCTCTCGTGGCAGAGGAGGACAGGGAGGACGCCGCCCCAGAGGCAGAGGGGTTCCTAGAAATTTTGGGTCCAGAGAACCGTTCTCTGAGAGGCCCATGCAGAACCCCTGAGGGGTTACCCGACTGCTCCACTCTGGAGGCAGTCGGGGGGGGCGTTTTTCGAGGCACCTAGCAAAATGGGAGTCCATAACAACAGATCGCTGGGTGCTTCGTATTATATCCAGAGGTTACCAAATTCCCTTTATAGTAAACCCCAGAATCAGAAGCCTTCCCGACGTTCCACCCAGTCAGAGGGAGGCGGCTGCTGCAGAAATTCAGCAGCTTCTGCAAAAAAGAGCCATCCAGCCCATCCCCCCAGATCAATTCGGATCAGGGTTTTACTCCAGGTTCTTTCTGGTGCCAAAAGAGACGGGGGACTTGAGGTCCATCCTCGACCTCTCTCTACTAAACCTGGCGGTACCCAAAGAAAAGTTCTGAATGGTCACGTTGCAATCCGTCCTCCCCTTATTGCGGGAGGACGACTGGATGTGCTCCATAGACCTCAAGGATGCGTACTATCACATTCTAGTGGACAGGCGTTCCAGGAGGTTTCACCGCTTCTGGCTGGGAGCCAGTCACTTTCAATTCAGGGTCCTCTCCTTCGGTCTCACCTCAGCCCCCAGGGTGTTCACCAAGGTCCTAGCGATAATAGCGGCCCACCTGAGACTCTAGGGAATTCAGATCTAACAACTGGCTCCTCACAGCCCCAACAAGGCATCTACTTTGTTCACGCAGGGATTATTTCCTCAGTCTGGCTCCACTATTAGGATTAACCATCAACATGACCAAATCCTCTCTCATCCCTACACAGGTGTTGGATTTTATAGGGGCGAGACTGAATTCCAGACAGATGCTTGCGTTCTTGACTCCAGATCGGCTTCGGAACCTGATGTTGCACATGCAGGCCATCCTTCAACTGCGAACTCCTTCGGCGGAATTGATCTTGAGGGCCCTAGGATCTATGGCAGCTGCAATCCCTCTGCTGCCATTGGCCCGGTCAAACATGAGGGTTCTGCAGTGGGCCCTCCAGGTACAATGGTCCCTGTCTTCTCGCAACCCCCTGTCTCACCCCATTTCCTTAAGCAAGGTTTGCAGAAAATCGCTCCTGTGGTGGCTCCAGTCTCCCAACCTCCACAGGGGACGTCCCTTCTCACTACCTCTGCCAGTCGACACAGTGACCACGGACGTTTCTCGCCTGGGGTGGGGGGGGCATTTTTCAGGCAGGACAGTCCAAGGCACATGGAATGACGTAGAGACCTCTTTGCATATCAACATCCTAGAGATGAGAGCGGTGCTTTTGACGTTGCAGGCACTACACAACTCTCTTCCAGTAGGGACAATTGCGGTACAGATAGACAACATGTCGGTCGTCTGGTACATCAACAAACAGGGGGGATCCAGGTCTTACCCCCTTTGCCGCGACGCCATGAGAGTGTGGGAATGGGCGATTTCCACCAACCGCTTTCTTATAGCAACGCACATTCCGGGACGGTCCAACATTCTAGCAGACAGGCTCAGTCGTACTATCCTGACTCCTTACGAATGGTCTCTCAACCATCGAGTTGCAGAGCAAGTATTTGCCCGATGGGGGCAACCTTGTTGCGATCTTTTTGCCTTTCCCTCAAACACCAAATGCAATGATTACTTCGCTCTGATCCACCCTCCGGGGGAGTCCCCGAGAGACTCTCTAGTTCATGCTTGGCCTCCCAGTCTGCTTTATGCTTACCCTCCTCTTCCCCTGATGTTGAAATTATTACAGAAAGCCAGGCTGCTGGGGAGCAAGATGATCCTCATTGCCCCATTCTGGCCTTGTCAGACGTGGTTCCCTTACCTATGGTCTCACCTAGTGTATCCACCATGGATTCTGGACCCCATTCTGGATCTCATTTCTCACCCTCTTGGTCTTCCGACTCCGAACCTGGTCAACCTCAAGCTGACGGCTTGGTTGCTCCAGTTTTACTCCTCATAAGGACTCCCGGGATCTCTTCACCAGTCAAAGCCATTCTTGTAGCAGCTCACAAGCCTTCCACCAGGAAGGTTTATTGGAGTAAGTGGAAACGCTTCACCATTTGGGCAGAACACCGTCGTTTAGACCCTTTTACAGCCCCGATATCGTCGGTTCTAGATTTTCTAACCTCTCTCTTTCACCAGGGGGCTAGTTCTTCCACAGTCAAGGTACAACTGGCAGCAATCTCATACTATCACGTGGGGCAAGAGTCTGACCCTCTTATCACTTCCAAACTGTATAAGACCTTCCTCAAGGGTACCTTCCTCCTTAGGCCTCCAGTTAAAGAGGTGGTACCTCCATGGGATTTATCCTTAGTCTTGCAGGCATTGACTGGTCCCCCATTCGAACCGGCGGCCACGGTTGATCTCAGATTTCTCTCTTGGAAGACAGCCTTTTTGGTGGCCATAACTTCAGCCAAAAGAGTGTCGGAATTGCAAGCTCTTTGTGTCAAACAACCATATCTGGTCTTTCACCCAGATAGGGTTTACCTCAGGATCAATCCGTCCTTTCTACCTAAGGTATCTTCAGAAGCGAACATCAATCAATCTATCAATCTTCCAGTGTTTTTCCCCAACTTTCATAACAAAGGAGAGTATAAGCTACATTCCTTAGACGTACACAGACAACTACGTTTTTAAATCCATAGAACTGCTGATCATAGGCAGTCCGATCAGTTGTTTATCTCCTTTGCCAAAAGTAATTTCGGAAAGTCAGTTTCTAAAGTTTCTCTCTCTCTCGATGGATCTCTTGTATTCTTTTAGCATAGCAGAGCTCGGGAAGGCCTGCACCTCAAGGAGTCCATGCTCATTCTACTAGGGCCATTGCCACTTCTGCGGCCTTTCAAGCTAGGGTTCCACTGGATGACATTTGTTCCGCAGCCACTTGGGCTTCATCTCACACCTTTATCAGCCACTATAAAATAGATGTTGTCTCTCGAGGTAGGGCGTCCTTTGGCTCTGCGGTGCTCCGGAATATCCTTCCATGAAGGCCACCCAAGATTTAGGTAGCTGGTGACTCTGTCCCACAGGTTGCTGACAAATGAAGTTCCTACTTCAGATTAAGAAGTTATGTACTCACCATAACGTTCCATCTGAGTAGGTATCTTCATTTGTCTGCAACCATCCCCCCCTCCTTCCCCCTGACCAATATGATCGTTCTTGTGTTATTAGCATATGTTCCCATTGGGACACTTTTATCTGCTGTGCTATGGGGCAAACTTGATCTGAGGTCAGTTAGGGTAGGCAGGGGATTATGGGTAAGGGGAGGAGCTAGGAGCTTGGATCTATGCTATGTTAGAAGTTGCCGGCTCGGATCCGAGATCGGATCCGGATCCCACAGGTTGCAGACAAATGAAGATACCTACTCAGATGGAATGTTATGGTGAGTACATAACTTCTTATTTCGCTGGGTAAATACTGTAATATTTTATAATGGGCGGCACAGTGGTACAGCGGTTAACGTTGTCGCCTCACAGCAAGAGGTTCTCCGGTTCGATTCTCGGCTGGGGTGCCTTCTGTGTGGAGTTTGCATGTTCTCCCTGTGTTCGCGTGGGTTTCCTCCAGGTACTCCGGTTTCCTCCCACATTCCAAAGACATGCATCTAGAGCATTTCTCCCCGGGCCTTCGCTGAAAACAGGCTCTGTGGAACCTAGTCGGACTTTCCCGGTCAACAAATGATAAATAAAATTAAAAAAAAAAATAAGCAGAAACCATAAATTATATTTTTTAAAACTTTCACAAGCAAATGTTCATATATCGAAAAATGTACATCCTAGATATATATTGTTAGAACATTTTTGTTACTTTCACATGACAACAAGAAATTTCTCTGTAAGTGCATGTTTATTGAGATGTTTACAGAAATATGAAAACATATGCTTAATTGTATAATTAGCAAACAAATAGTACTATATATCTCTCTGAAGATGTGCAACTTATTGTGCAGATATCAGACAGTTTTCAACAACAAGTGGCGTTTCACTTAATGTCATGCAGCAGTTGGTTTTTGAAGTACTAAAAGTATATGAAAATATTGCTTATTTTCATAATCACTAGCAAACAGCTATCAATATTTCCAGTATATTGTGATTTAAACAAGTATTGACAGTGAATTGTATCTACCACATTGGTGTTTCATGCCATACACTTCAATAACATGTAGGTGTCTCAGTTATGAAAATCTGAACATAAATTTGAAAATATGAATAACAAGTGGTAAACAAAGATTAATGTATCCGCTGCAGGACATCATAGACTAACAATGTTAGTATAATTTTGTTAATGACTCCTTGCCCTATATAATACTGCCTATTGTTAGCTAGAAAGTCACTTGGTTGAAGAAGCCAGACCCAAAATATTTCTGGATACAAGTAAGGAAGTATGGGTGTGAACTAGAAGTATACAAAAAAGGCTTTTTTGGCATGAGTGAGTTAAAATGAATAATATCTAAAATTTCAGACATGCATGATGAATTACTCGTGCATGCTACCCATTCTGGATAAGTAACATGCCATAATAAGATTGATGACAAATTTTTGTAAAGTCTTGGACAAAGTGAGCAGAAATCATATGACTTTCTGTATTCATGTTGGGAGTTCTGCAAGAAGTAGCCATTTTGGCAATGCTGTCAGAATTTCACATTCTTTATTATTAAATATGATCTCGGATGGCAGTGTGAAGCAAGATCTTAATTTTCCATTCTGTAGTATCTGTTTTACTATATGTATGTATTATTAAAGTGTAAAATTTGCAAATGATGACTGTTCTTCCATACTTCAGTAATTACAACAATTTTAAAGTTATACTTTATCAAATAATGTAGTTCATCTGACTTATGTCCTTGTCTTCCTGAATTTCTAAAATGTATCTTTATAGATGAATCAGATCTGACAGTATTGGCTCCCTGTTGAAATGTCAGCACTCGAAATGGCATGCTGGAAAAAAAAAAACATAGGAAAAGAGGAAAGATGGAATCTCAAAGATTGCTGTTCTCCTTAAAACTTTTTTTTTTTTGGGGGGGGGGGGAGTCCACACACTCATCAAACTTGTATATGCCAACTCCGAGATCGCCATACCTCAGAGAAAAGAGAATATTTTGAGAAATGACATTTTGGACTTAGTGTGTATAAGTCCATTCTTTCAGCCAATCAATTTCTGTATTTTGGAACATGCTGTAGCAGGTTCCGGCATTTCAAACAGTTGTCAACAGTATCTGACCGTCTCTGACATGTTTGATAATCCTTCTCTTGCCTCTGTCAAAACAAAAAGAGCACATATTGTTTGAATCTATTTGTTAAATAGTTGGATCACTACTAAAGTTTGTTTCATCTGCGAATAAAATCTTCCCAACAGCAAATAACGAGTAAGTTCTGTAGACAAAAAACTGTGTAACTAGTTATAGAATGATCTGTTTTTTGTGTAGTCATAATCTAACATCCTAGAAAGCAAAGTCTCACTAGTGTTGTTAGCTTTGCGGTTGTGTTAGTGATACTTAAACTAGGCAATAGCATGATTTTAACTCATTCCTTGGTTAAAGGTGCAGTAGATCATACTATTAGCTTTATTACTGATTTACCAAAATAATTGCATCCTCTGATCTGTAGAGTCAAGGTCCGGTTGTGCAGTTGAAGCAAATCTTGGTCAGCCAAGACATATCTTAACTTTTTCTGTCAAAGTATTTATGTTTGCTTCATATTTTCAGGAGATTATATCCCTTGTCTACAACATTATTAGGTTCATTGGTTTATAGGTGTATACTAGGCTAACAACCACCAGGACTTTTATACGTCTAGCTGTGCAATCCAACCCAGTTTTATCCCTATATGTCACGGGAGTTTATTAGGAGGGGTATGTTGTAAGGAAGTTTCTAGAGGTTATGTGGGGTTATGATCATATGGGCATTACTGTCTGCCTCTGCCTATCATAGACATGGGGGATAGACCTGGGGGTGAATTTCCGATTTCCTATCCATTGGTCAAGGTTACACTTAAAAAGGGTTAAAAATAGACTCTGCTTCACAAGGATGGTGAGCCTGTTCCAGAGCATGAGGATCCTCTGAGGCACATATCTGTCTCGCCAACAAGTTTTATTTATGTCACAAGCAAAATTTAAATCCTTGGATCTAGTGGTTCTGATGTTGCTCGTTTTGTTGATGTGCAAAATGTCAATCAGAGAATGCCTTGCATGCCAGGCATAGATCGCCTCTCAGTAACCTGTAGGAGAAGAAGCGTATAACACATGGCTTTAAGACGATCCATATTTAACAGTGTGTTTATACCCTGGATTCTCCTGGTAAGGAAACTTTGTGGACGTTCCAGCTGTTGCATATGTTAAGTCAGGTATAAGCTGAAGGGGGCATTTTACTCAATGATGAGTCCTATAAGGGACGACTAAAGTGGCACTGTGTCTTCCTTGGACCTAGATGCCATGCCCTTACTTATAAGTTGGGTGACACAGAATGATTTTCTTACTACCTTGGCTACATGTTGGTCAAAGGCCAGATGACTGTTTACATATGTTTCCAGGTCCCTGACTACCAGGTCAACTCTTAGGGACGTCTTATTGTTGACTAATTAGCCTGGGTGGTTTGTATCATGGGGGGATTCATGATTGTTACCAATTTGCAGTCATCTGTGAAATTGGTCAGCCAAAGGCCCTTGACATAAGCCTTTACCTCTGAGAAGTAGATGCCAAATAAGAGCAGTCCCGGCACTGAGCCCTGAAGTATCATGCTGGTGACCAGTCTTTTAGTGGAGGTGGTATCACCACCACTAAGATACTGGTTACCTGCATGGTGACCAGTCTCTTAGTGGAGATGGTATCACCAATCTTGACTTCCTGAGTCCTGTCTTTGGGCCAGCTGGCAGTCCAGCCAGTTATGTAGGGGTGTATGCCCAGTTCAGTGTGTTTGTCAGCTATATTTGAGTGGGGTATTGTATCAAACACCTTAGCCAGGTCCAAGTAAGTGTTATGCACCATTTCCCCCTCATCTATTGTCGTGGTGATCTTCTCGGAGAAGTCCACCAGGTTTAGTGGTATTTCCTTCCCTTGAGAAAGCCAAACTGGGTTGTATCTAGAATCTGAAGGTTTCTTATGTCTTAGTTGATCATTTCCAAGACATCCTGTCAGAAACCTGGCTAAAACCTCACATTACCAGTGAGCAAATACTCCCTACAGGTTACAGCATATTAAGAGTAGACTGGCTAAACAAGAAAGGAGGCGGTGTAACCAAAACCCCCTCAACTAGACAGAAATTCCTAGAACTATGCAATAGAGTCAAAAAGCTAATAAAACAGGACAAATTCCAATACTACCAGTCTGCCCTAGACTCCTCACAACACAGCCGCAAACAATTCTGGTCCTCCATAAACTCCATCCCCCACCCAGGTAGAGTCAGTACCTCTCCTCCTAACATCCCACACTCTTCAGAAAATATTGCTACCTCATTCAACACACACCACACAAGCCATACTATCACTAGCTAAACAACACAACCCCCCTCCCCTCCAACCCACACCTTCAACTAGTAATCTCCCCACTGCCTTCTCTTTTTCTCCTGTACCTACCTCTAACATAAAAAAAAACTCTTAACTAAACTTAAACCAACCAAATTAGCAGCAGACAACCTCCCAAGTGAATACCTACAAATTGCAGATGATGCTCTGGCCTACCCAGTATCCATCTTGATTAACTGATCTCTGTCAGAAAGTTACGTTCCCACACTGTGGAAAGTATCACATATAATTCCCCTCCACAAAGGCGGATCCTCCACAGAACTAACCAGTTACCGCCCCATAGCTATTCTGTCTCCACTCTCCAAAATACTAGAGAGATGCATACACTCTCAGGTCTCAGACTACCTCCTTACTAACAACCTCCTTTCCAATACTCAGCATGGTTTCCGACCAAACCATAGCACCACCACTGCCTTACTCTCCTTTACTAACACTATCCTTCAGCATAAAAACAATGGCTATCTCTCCTCTGCTACTTTCCTAGACCTATCTAAAGCATTTGACATGATCCCACACAAACGACTTATCTCTGTCCTCAATAACCTGTCCTTCTCTCAATCAGTCACCAACTGGTTTCAGAGTTACCTGTCTGACCGCCAACAATCCGTTGTATGGCAGAATGACATATCTCCCCAACTACCTGTCTCCATAGGGGTTCCCCAAGAATCAATCCTTGGACCCCTACTCTTCTCTATTTACACCAATAATCTAGCCTCTGCCACCAAACATGGCACACTCATACAATACACAGATGACTCAACCATCATCTGCTCAGCCCAGTCCCTACCCAAACTGCAAAAAGTCACACAGGAAGCCTTTCCCTCTGTTGAAACTTGGTTATCCAATGCCCAATTAATACTAAACCCAAACAAAACTAAATTACTCATCTTCCAATCCACCAAACATACTCAAAACAACTCTCACTTTAACATCACAGCAAAAGACAACACCACTATATACCCAACTGAACACACCAAATTGCTAGGAGTTGAAATATACAATAAACTAAAATTTGACATTCACATATCCATGACCATAAAAAAGTCCACAAAAAACTAGGAGCGTTATACAGAAATAAGCAACTTCTCACCAAAGCAGCAAAGATTTCAATAGCAAATTTCCACCTTATCTCCACCCTACTTTATGCCTCTCTAATATATACCAACCTAAGGCAATACGATCTAAACAAGCTAGAGATCTGCTACAACAAAATTGCCAAATTCACCACAGGGGCATCCTACCATAGTCACCACTGCCTCTCACTTGCTGAACTGGGCTGACTTGAACTCCCTCACCTCCTTCAGTGGTATCAACTCTCACTCGCCCACAAACTAGTAAACCATCCACTAAATGTCCCATCCCTCCAGAATCTACTCCAACCCTATCGCACCACCAGACCACTAAGATCCAGCAACAAAAATCACTTGCAGATCACTAAAGCCAATAACTGCTGGTGAAGTACTATTCTCTTGCACTATAGCCAAATTATGGAACTCCCTCCCACCCACAATTACCTCCATACCATCATGCACCCACTTCAAAACTTTACTAAAAGCGCACCTAAAAACATGCTGGCTATGCCCTTGCAACTCCCACTCTAATATCAACCACCCCATCCAACCACTACCTTTCTTTCCACTCCACTAACTACCTTGATTATAGCAAGCTCAGATGCTCATAAGCCTAGTACTTATTATACAACAGGAACTTCTTATTGTAACATTTGTTAATGTCTGTTATGTACTTCACAGATAAAGATTCTAGTTGTCTACTGATATACTATGTTCTTCATCTGTAAATATGTTGTAAGTAATTGCTATGTTAAATTGTTAATCGCTATGTAATCCAATGTAACTACTGTCTGTTTATTTTAACTGTGGAGCTTTTCTCCCCGGGCCTCTGCTGAAAATGGACCTAAGTCCAGTCGGACATTCCCGGTCAACAAATGTAAATAAATAAATAAATGATGATTCATTCCTTGGCTTTGCATATTAGACTAGTCAGACTAATAGGTCTTTAGTTTCCAGGGTCAGTTGATGGTCCACCCTTGTGAAGTGGAATAACTGTTGCAGCCCTCCTTTCTCATGGTACAAAGCCTATTTTGAGGCTGTAGTAGAAAAGTGACTAAAGGGTCCAAAAAGATCATGTTTTCAGCTATTTAGAAGGCATCCCAGGATATTGTCAGGGCTTGTTGAGGCTGTGTTTATGACCCTAACGAGCGCTGTTAAGATCTGCTCCTTGTTAATTTATTTAACATTTGATGTGAGAGTGTTCAATCTCGCTGTTTGTTCTTACACATGGGTTCGGAGCCAGTCAGCGCTTGGCAAAGCTCTGCATCGAGAAGAAGCTCGAGACCAACCTCTCTCCCACAATTCCCTCTGCCTTTACCTCAGATCTAGTTTGCCGCTGCAACGTTCGCATCATTTTCGATGAGCTCAGACCAACTGGCAGATAAGATATCCTTTTTTTTCTAGGATTACTTAGAAAATTATTTCTATTTTCAATTTGAGACCTCTTTAGTGTGTGTGTGTGCATGAGTCGAGGGTTTCTTAATCTTCTATATATATATTAGTATATAGAGTTTAGTAAGTTTCCCTCGGGGCCTACCCCACCCACTAACTTCTGGATTTTGCTACTGGATTTGAGTAAAACACTATTATACTTGTGGTTCCATCCTTAGTGTTTTTGGCTGTGACTGTCTTTTAACTTTTACAGGACTGTGTAGATATATATATATATAACTTTACTGGATTTGACATTAATATCTGATTTGACTGTTTTATCCTTGATAATGTCTGAAAAAGCAAAGTCAGGGTTCAAAAGGTGCCAATGTGGACAGAAAATGTCTGTCACAGATAACCATAGCTCCTGCGTCTACTGTCTTGGCCCTCTCCATCTGCAAGAAGACTGTTCCATTTTTCATTCTTTTAGTGGAAGGGTCATGACAGATAGGCGCAGGAAGCTCATGGACAGAGGCCTTTTGAAGCCTGCCTTTCAAGAGGCTCTTGATAAATCAGACCAGGCATCCAAATCCTCGAAGGAGTCAAAGACGTCGGAGCCCATGTCATCGGCTCCGAGCTCTTCCTTTACGGTTCGTTCACCGGTTCCACAGACTTCGGGGCCGAGTGTCGAACTTCTGTCTGTCACCGAGCCTCGAGTCTTGGAACCGGTGATGGAGCTTCCACCTCCTGTGCTTTTGAGGTCGGCTCCGTCTTCGATTCCTTCGACCCGTTCTTCCAGACCCCTCTCTGACTCCGACGTAGATCGTGTGGTGCAGAAGTTAATAGAGAATATGGCCTTGTCCAAACTCATCTCATTCTCCTCCCAGTTGGTGTCGAGACTCGAAGGCCTTCCCTTATCTCCATATATTCCTCCTCCGAGGCCTATTCAGCCTTCGGAGCCGGGAGAGGCTGATCTGATGATCGTGGAGCCCTCGGTGCCAGAGCCGTCTTTCTCTCGGTCGGCACCGTTCACCTCGACTCCGACGGATCCATTACCGGAATCGCGGAGCCGACGATCTATCCTTGGTTCCGGGACCGAGAGTCGAACCGATGCTTCGGTTCTGACTCTCCCTCTCGGTGCCTCGGCACGGATCGCTTCGGCTCTGTCCTCGGGGTCGATGCCCTCGGTCCCCGTCTCGGGGATCCCTCCGCCTTCTTCGGAACCGGGGGATTCCTCGACTCGGGACCCGGGAACTTTCGACCTTATGAGGAAGGTGTTGTCGACTCAGACAACCACTTCAGCAGAGACAGCCTCTCCTTCCCATAAAGGCCCGTTATCCTCCTCTGCACCCATGGCTACTTCAAAGCGTCGAGCACCAGTGTCTCAGCCGCTCCCAGAGGGAGCCCCTTCTTCCTCGGAGGCTTCATCGGATACCCCCCCCCCCGAGGAAGTTCCGAGGAAAAGATTGTGTAAGAGGAGACACTTGGATTCCCCACAAGAATCCTTAACATCGGACACTGACTTGGATGAGTCAGAAGGGTCCCCAAAATCACCCTCAGAGGATGTCTCCTTTTCTGACATCCTGGAGATCCTGAAACAGAGAGGTGATTGGCAAGCCCTACCCCCTTCTGAGGATGAGTCAGTCTTGCTGAAGGCATTCGGTGCTCGCCCTTCTTCCTCCTGGGTCACTCCGCCCTTCGATGAGTTGATGGATTTGATTGCTCGAAGGGCGTGGGAGACACCTGACACAGTGGAGCCAGTCCCTAGAAAGCCTAATAAATATATTACGGCCCCTCAAGACAAGGCATATCTCACAAAGGGAGTTCCAGTGGACGCTATGGTGGTGGCAGCTGCCACTAAGAAGGAGATGTCTTAATCTTCCTCATCTGTCCGTCCGCCTAACAGAGATTCTAGGACTATGGACAGGTATGGGAAGCGCATTTTTAGTTCAGCGGCTTTTTCCATGCGATTGCTGAACTATTTGACACATTTTACACGTTTACAGAGGGATCTAGTCAAAGAGTTGGGAGATACCCTCCAGGATACTACAGATGCTGCTGTCACTGAAAAAGTCACAGCACAGCTCAATACCCTTACATCAATTGTGAACTCGTCCATGAGGCTCATCTCGTATGCAGCCGAAGGTTCGAGTAGGGCTGCGGCTTCAGCGATTGCTCTTCGTAGACAATCCTGGATGCGCTTATGTTCCTTTGCGGAAGCCTTCAAGTCTTCCTTTACTAACGCCCCATTTGATGGTGCCACTCTCTTTGGCCCCAAAGTAAATGAGACCCTTACCCGGTGTGAGCAAGAGGGAAAGACTCTGTCTGCTGTCGGAGTCCGTTTTTCCACCCCATCCAGACCATACCCCAAAGGGCAATGAGGTGGAAAAATGTGGTTTTGAAAACCCCAGGGTTCTTTCCCAGGCACACAGGGTGATGCCCCCTCCAGAGGCAGGGGGGGGGGCAGAAGTGGAAGACGTCGCCCTGGCGGCAGAGGGGGTCTGCAAAATCAAGGTGACAGGGATACGCTCCCTGGGAAGCCTTTCCAGCACTCCTGAGAGGAGGCCCGACTGTCTTGCTCTGGAGGCAGTCGGGGGTCGCTTAGCTTTATACCCTCAGGCCTGGCAAAGTCTTACCTCAGACAAATGGGTAAAAAGCATTATTACCAGAGGTTACAGAATTCCATTTCTTTTTCCCCCATTACCGCAAAAAAGACTCCCAGATGTACCGCCCCATCTGCGAGATCCTGCAGCTATAGAAATTTCAAGGCTGCTAGAAAAAAGAGTCATCCAACCAGTCCCGGCGGACCAAAGAGGATTCGGAACTTATTCAAGGTTCTTTTTCGTTCCAAAAAAGACAGGGGACTGGAGGCCAATTCTGGACCTAAGCAAGCTCAATACCTTCGTCAAGAAAGAAAAGTTCTGGATGGTCACGCTTCAATCGATCCTTCCATTCTTACAGAAGGACGACTGGATGTGCTCAATAGATCTCAAGGATGCGTACTACCACATCAAAATGGCCAGAGCGTCCAGGGATCACTTGCACTTCCAGCTGGGAGCCAGTCACTTTCAGTTTCGGGCCCTGCCCTTTGGTCTAACCTCAGCCCCCAGGGTTTTTACCAAATGCATGGCAGTGGTAGCGTCTCACTTGAGACGCCTAGGATTCCAGGTGTTTCCGTATCTGGACGACTGGCTCCTTACTGCCACCACCGAGCGTCGACTGATTCAGGCTAGGGATTACACACTTGAACTTTGTGTTCATCTCGGAATTTCCATAAATTTCGAAAAATCTGCATTACAGCCATCACAGCATATCTCATTCATAGGAGCAGATTTGGATACCCGTTGCTTGATTCTAACACTTCCCTCACAAAGAATAGCCTTTCTACAAAATCACATATCTCTTCTCCTGTTGTCCAAGAAATCCCCGGCCAAACTGGTTCTGAAAGTTTTGGGTCTCATGGCGGCTTCCCTCATTGCGATACCCGTGGGAAGACTGCACATGAGAGTTCTTCAATGGCTGCTGTTCGCACAATGGTCGTTCCAACAATTACCGCTGACACACGAAATTCACATCACAAACATCTGCAAATCGCACCTGTCTTGGTGGCTACAGAATTGCAATCTCTCCGGCGGCCGACCGTTTGTGCTACCCACTCCGACAGCTATGGTGACCACGGATGCTTCCCTGATAGGGTGGGGGGGCATCTTTCAGGGACAGACAGTCCAAGGCGAATGGACCAATCTAGAGTACAACCCGCACATCAATGTTCTGGAGATGAGGGCAGTGTTTCTGGCGTTGCAACACTTTTCTCCCCTTCTACCTCTAGGGACCATTGCAGTTCAAACGGACAACATGTCCGTAGTCTGGTACATAAACAAGCAAGGAGGAACCAAATCTTACCAGTTGTGCAGAGAGGCCATGAGAATTTGGCAATGGGCAGAGTCCACGGGTCGCTTTCTGATAGCAACGCACATCCCGGGGTTATCCAACGTCATAGTGGACAGGTTGAGCAGAGCCATCCTGTTACCTCATGAGTGGTCCCTCAAACAGACAATAGCGGACATGATATTCCGCAAGTGGGGCCAGCCTTGCTGCGATCTGTTTGCGTCTCCAATGAACGCCAAATGCAGAAGCTACTTCGCCCTATTGCCCCTGCCAGGGGAAGTCCCCAGGGAAGCTCTGATTCACGATTGGCCCCCGGGTCTCCTGTACGCCTTCCCTCCTATACCTCTGATTCCAAGATTTCTGCAGAAAGCCAAGAACCTGGAGAGGACTGTAATTCTCATTGCCCCATTCTGGCCTCGTCAAATTTGGTTTCCCTTTCTTCAAGCACACCAAATACGGGAACCCTGGATCCTGGACCCGGAGCCGGATCTACTGACCCACTCATCAGGGGCTTCCCACCCGTCACTCCTGTCCCTCAGACTAGCAGCTTGGCTGCTCCGCTTCCCTTCTTAGCCAGGTCTGATCTTCTTTCTCCTGCGGTTCAAAATATCCTAGTAGCTTCTCATAAAGCTTCCACTACAAAGATTTACACTAGTAAGTGGAAGCGTTTTGTATACTGGGCAACTACGCAACATTTGGATCCCTTAATAGCCCCACTAAACAAAGTCTTAGAGTTTCTATCCGTGCTATTTCACCAAGGAGCTTCTCCTGCCACCTTGAGGGTTCAATTGGCTGCTATTTCAAACTTTCATGTAGGAGAAAATGGAGCGCCTATTATGGCTCATAGGCTTTGTAAGGCTTTTCTAAAAGGGTCTTTTCATATTAGGCCACCAGTCAGGTTTCCTACAGCACCGTGGAATCTGAACCTGCTGTTATCACAACTAATGCTACCACCCTTTGAACCAGCCTCTTCCTGTTCTTTGAAGTTCTTGTCATGGAAAACTCTCTTTCTAGTAGCTATCACTTCAGCCAGACGAGTATCAGAACTTCAAGCTCTTTCCATTAAACACCCATATTTGATCTTTCACCCTGATAGGGTATCCCTTCGCACCAACCCGTCCTTTCTTCCCAAGGTTTGTTCAGTCAATAACATTAATCAGTCCATTGAGCTCCCCACATTTTTCAAAAACCATTCCAATAAGCTGGAATATATGTTACACAAGTTGGATGTTCATAGACAACTCAGATTCTACTTGGATAGAACAAAGGATCACAGAAAAGCAGATCAACTCTTTATAGCCTTTGCGGACAGCAGAAAGGGCATGGCAGTGACGAAGCGTACCCTTTCCAAATGGCTATTTGATTGTATTACCTTTGTTTATACTGCTACTGAGCAGAGTTTACCCGTCAGACCGAAAGGACATTCTACTAGATCAATATCTACATCCCTGGCTCATGCGGCCCGCCTACCTTTGGACACTATTTGTGCTGCCGCCACTTGGTCTAAACCACATACGTTCATCACTCATTACAAAGTGGATAGGGTTTTCAGTGACAGGGCAACCTTTGGTTCCACTGTGCTCAGGAACGTTCTTCTGTGAGTCTCTCAGGGTCACGGAGCTAGGGACACTACCCATGTGTAAGATCAAACGGCGAGATTGAACACTCTCACATATAGAAGTTATGTCCTTACCATAACGTTCCATGTGGAGTGTTCATCTCGCCTTTGTTCTTACATTCCCACCCTCCCACCCTCAGGTCAGGAAGAACGTCCAGTTTGGATGTCTGGTTTGGTTCTCCCGCTTCTGATTCTCTCAGCTGTTACTGCTGTTTCAGCTACGCCTTAGTATGTATGTTTGTATGTTTCACCCCCGTTGGGATCTGGTATTGTTTGCAAACTAGATCTGAGGTAAAGGCAGAGGGAATTGTGGGATAGAGGTTGGTCTCGAGCTTCTTCTTGATGCAGAGCTTTGCCAAGCGGCCGACTCGGAGTGGAGGATCGGCTCCGAACCCATGTGTAAGAACAAAGGCGAGATGAACACTCCACATGGAACGTTATGGTAAGGACATAACTTCTATTTAACTGGGGTATTCCGACTTGGAACAAAGCCAGTTTTCAGCAGAGGCCTGGGAAGAAATGCTCCAGATGCATGTCTTTGTAACGTGGGAGGAAAAATGGAGCACCCGGAGGAAACCCACGCGAACACAGGGAGGACATGCAGACTCCACACAGAAGGCATCCCAGCCAAGAATCGAACCGGAAAACCACTTGCTGTGAGGCGACGGTGCTACCACTGCACCACTGCACTGTCCGACCCTGTTAATAGCTATGGGATATACTAATAGGTACTTCATGGGGGTAGGCAGGGAGAGTGGGAGTTGAGGTTTAAGCTGAATTTGTCAAACAGCAAATTTGCTATGTCACTTTGCTCGTTGAATATAGCACCATTGACCAGCAGTTCGGCACACTGATGTGTGCTGCCTTTTAGGTTTTGGACATAGTTGTAGAAGGCCTTGTGGTTGTTTTTAGCTTGTGAGGCTGTCTTGACCTCATAATTGGCCTTGTTGGACTTAATTAGTCATCTTAGTTTCCTGTTTAGTTTAATTAGAGAGCTCTTATCATTATAGGAGTTGTTCTTCCTGATTTTAGCTATGACTTTTTTCATTTTGTTATATTCTCTATTAAGGTTAAGATTTTACCAGTGTGGTTTGTTCTTAGACTTTGTTTTGGGCTAGTACGTACAGCTGGCATCATACAACCATTTACATGGTTGTATATGGTCTCTCTGAACAATTCTTCGTAGGTTGCTGTGAACTTGGGGTTGGAATGGGCACTGAATTTTTTTTTTTTTTTGGGAGGGGCATTGAATTTTGTGGTTTGACCTGGAATAGTTCCTAACTGTTACAGTGTTTGCTGGGGCTACCGAGTTGATTTTTATTTCAAAGGAGACATCTTTGTGGTCTGATGTCAAGAATGAGGACATGACACTTGGAAGGGGTGGTACAGTGCTCTCTCATATTTGTGAGTAACAGGTATAGTGTGTTTGAATCTCTGGTAGGGTAACGCACTATCTGGTCAAGGGTGCTTGTGTTAATAAAGTACAGTAATCATTGTGCTTGCAAGTATGAGGCAGTGTATGATTCCCAGTCTATATTGGGACAGTTGAAGTCTGTCATGAATAGGGTATTTGGTTTAATGGTGAGTGTCTCCAGTAGGTCTGGGTATGAACTATTGGATTCTAGGGACATATAGGGTGACCTATTCCTTTCTATGATATGTTATGGGACTTTGTCAGTGATGATTTGCACATTGATAAATTCCAGGGCATCATCCTGTTTAACCAATGTAGAATTATGCCTGTTGCTAATATACATTGAGACTCCCCCACCTTTTGCCCTGTCTGTGCAGCTGATGGTCTAAAGGTGTGGAAGTCACTTTCTGCAGATTTAAACCATGTCTCAGTAACTGCATAGATGGATATGGAATTTCTTATTTAGGCTCCAGTCTTGTTTAGGATCCCAGCATTGAGCATAACACCTTTAGGTGTGATGTTATTCATAACAGTGGCAGAAAGGAGCTAATTTGCAAGGCTCCATGCCTCTTCTTCCTTAATGATGAGTCTCTGCAGACAAGTCCCTGTTGAATGCCTAGGGTAGTACCTTTTGTATCATTAAACTAGATCATTCAACTTTGTTTTCTTCTAATTTATTCCAAAAAAGGGAGTCCACTTCTTATGTAAATTTAATGCAGATAGGTATTTAAAATATTTTTTGGAAAAACCTAAATATATAATAAGGCCAGATTGTACATTTCACACATTTATGAATGGAAAGCAAGAATTTTGTACAAGCCTCTTTTATAGCCTTTGGTTATGAGAAAGAAAGCACTGTGGAAGATGTGATTAAGACATGCTGTACTAAACTGCTATCACTTCTGTTTCTTTTGGAAATGGTTTTGTTCAGGTTTTATTAGAGGCTGCCGCATGGAATAATGCTTTGCAAAAAAATGTAAGAGGGTCACCCATCTCGGGAGGGATGGCATTGCATCACCGATCCATATGCTTCCTGGTACTGCTTGGGATTCTTCCCACTTGTACTTACTGGCTACAGTGCCTCCTCAACTTATGGTAGTACAGTGTTTTGAGTGGACTCCCTGTAAGCAATGGAATTTCAAGGGCAAGGTCATTGTAGCAATGAAGGAATATCCTCCTTTGCCTCTGGATATGACTTTGATTTTGGATATTGTCATTTGCCGGGTTGGGCTCATTTCCTGTGTATCATTAATTACTTTCAGTGCCACAATGCCAGTTACCATGCTGTTATTTCTCTTTTATAAATTTCAACCTACATAGTGAAGGTTTTCTTGCTTAGATGAAAATGGCTCTTTCTGTTACCATTTTTAAGAAAGACATGTCAGTCCACATTACTGGCTTCAGTGTGATGTGGCATCTGTATTGTTTTGTGTAAGGGACAGACTACTAAGAAAAATAAAAAGGTGAGCTTCACAGCTGTACTGATGAGTAGAGCCCATATGTTGTAAATTTTTACATCACTGACATCTTCCATGCAGATTTACCGTTGTGTTGAGACAACTTACAGAACTGCAATTTACATGCCGTTAAAAGCTGAAGTACACTTTTATACACTATCATCTTTTAACCATTGCAGTTACGTGGAAGAGCTTGTTAGGTTCTGAAGGGCCTTGTCTGAATAGTTCTTCGGCTACTGAATTCTACCAGTTTAAGATATTAAGATATGAAGAAATTCAGCTGAAAATAAGATTTCTAGACAAACAAGTTTAACAACCCAAATCTTTTATAATAAAAGCTGAAAGAGAAATTGAAACCATGATGCTTTGACTTATATTCATAGCATCTGTGACTAAAATGTTATCTGTAATTAAGAATGCATTTTAAGTAGGGTTGTTTTAGGATGGTAATGATTTCTCCATGTTTGATTTTTATACAGTTGTGTGTCATGTGTTAGGCATGTGACTACCAGCAGTTCTACATGTAGCTGGAGCTGAAGTCACAGTCTTACTTGATCAGTTATGTTTTGGTTCTGAAACTGTAAAAAAAGTGTTTATCTGTTTTGTAATGTAATTACATTATTTAGCTGTGTATTCAGTGCACACATTTAAGTCTGTATTTCCGAGGAGCTTTTCTCCTTGGACCTTCACTGAAAATGGGCAATGCCTTGTCAGAACCTCATGGTCAACAAACATAAATAAGTAAATTGTTGAATGACTGTATTGCTTGGATGTTATTTTCCACTTCACTGTTCTTTTTTTGTAGGTCTAGTGCTATCAATGTAGTGAAGATCCTTCGTGTCCTTAGAGTGCTGCGACCTCTCAGAGCCATCAACAGGGCAAAAGGACTGAAGGTAAAAGAAATTTTCTCCAAGAAGATGAGTAAGATGATAAAAACAGTACACATAATATACTTGGGTGACAGCTAGCTCTGAACTTTTGTGATCTATTGTCAATTCAAACTGTTTTTCAAATAAAGGTCTAAAACAGGCAATCTAATTGAGTATCACATTTCTAATGCCTGAAGGATAAAATTGGTAACTAAAGCAAAAGTAATCATCTTTTGGTTTGCGAACAGATGAACTAGGAAATTAATTTTTTCTTTGAATGGCTAAGTTTGTGTCATAGGAAGCATCATCTTTGTAGAAACAGGTTAAATGGAGGTGAGAGTATGTGGAACAAATAACTTGACTAATAAGTTTGAGGGGTGTTATAGGAAACATACATTCTCTAGAATACATAGCCGGCCTTAGGCATAGGCCAACTAGGCGGCCGCCTAGGGCACCGCTCCAGTAGGGGCGCTTATCCAGTATTTATTTGGTGTAGGTAGACCAGGATGGGGGCACTGGGTGGTGTGGTAGGGGGCACTGTGGAGCCCTTTTGCCTAGGGCAGCAGTTGACCTAAGGCCGCTCCTGCTAGAATATAATGCGCAGCTTTTTTTGGTGAAAAGCATAAACTAAGAAATATTGGTAAGGTGCATCTTTATAGAGAAAAGTGTAAAACAAGAAGTGTTTATCTCATTTTTTCTGTTCACATGTTGCTGCTGATACAATGATAAGCTGTGACTGCAGTGAGAACTATTTACGTAGGGTGTACCTGAAAAATGTGCAGATAAATATGGCTGAAAATAAAGCAGGAAGTAAAAAAATTGGAAACAAACTGTTCAAAATATGCAGTTTTATGCACTTCAGGTTAGCTAACTTTTCTCAGAGAGGCTTCCCAAAATGCATTCGGTGTTTTCCATCTTTTATATACTTGTATATGTGCATACTGTTGGCACCATATGATAAGCACACTTGCAGTGTGCGTGCATCACTAATGAATAAATACCAAAACCTTACTAACTAAAAAATGCTTCAAGAAGTAAAAAAAATAAATGCTTGTCATAAGTATTGATTTTTCTATCATTGCTCAGTTACTTTCGTAGTTTTAATTAAGGTATTTGGGACTTCAGAAAACCCAGTCAGCTTTGCTATATGCACTGAAAATGATAGAACTGAGATAACAATGGATATTCTTCGTGTTTCACTGTTGCAGTCATCACACTTGGGTTATCTGCCTGCAGGTAGCCCTCAGTCGGCCTGAATACCAGAGTCTTGGGATTTCTGCATCGGATGCTGTCACCTCTTCCATGACGTCAGGTCGTCAGGGGTATAAAACATGCAGCTGATGCCATTACATCAGCTTTTCTTGCCATGTGGGAGCTCAAAGCAGAAGCAGTTAGCAGTCAGTTGGCCGCTACCTAAAATTTTAATTTTTCGAGTTTCAGACCTGAAGTCTTCTAAAGCTAAGTACCCCGTTGGGGATCCTTTTTTCTTGCTCTAACGGATGTCAGAAAAAGTTAACAATTATCTTGCCTGTGGAAAGCAAATACCTCACAGAGATTTTCATTCTTACTGTGTCATCTGTTTAGGCCCAGACCACGACATTCCTCGCTGTAGGTTTTGTGCCTTGTCTAACGCCCGAACTGTTCGTCGTCGGGCTATCTTTGTCGCTAAATTATTTCGCTCTCGTTCTCTGTTTTCCAAAATGACTTCCATAAGCCATCTGAATGTCGGTCTTCCGGAAAAATATAAGGATAAAGACAGAGACAGACCGCATAGGTCCAAAACTGCCGACGACGCTTCCGTTCAGCTAGTTGCCAGTTCGCCGGCACTCAGTGAGGTGCTTTCCCAGCCCCTGAATCCCGCTTCTACAGATTCACAGGCCTCTGCTGAGACCCATTCGGAGTCTGATATGCCGCGAGTTGCTTCTTCGACTATGGAACCTGTGGATATCTCTACCTTGGATGGGTCTGGGGCCGCTGTGCAGGCACCAGCTTCTGAGGGTGTATTCCGACCTTCCAATGTTCGCATTAAACCAACATCGTCGTTTTTGACTAAAAATACCAAGTTTCTCAGCCCCAGAGTTCACACTACACCTAGAAAACCGATGACCAAAGTGCATGCTCCAGCTCCCTTGCCACAGAAACAAATGCTTACAATGGCTGAAGACCTTATAACTTTAATTAGGGGAAGTCAGCATTCCCCCTCTAAAAGACAAAGAATTGATTTTCCTTCTGATTCTACAGACCATGAGTTCAATGACTCTGATCCCTCTGATTACCAGGACATACCCTTATCTAACTGTGAAGATTCAGATGCAGAGGATTATATTCCCTCTGCCTCACCTCCAGAGGACTTTTCTTTTGGTGAAACCTTGCATACTTTAAGAGAGCATTTCCACTGGGAATGCCAGGACTACCCTCAGTCCAAAAAGAGACTCAGAGAATTTTTAGACTTGCCCCAGCACAGGCCTCTAGCTATACCCCCCTGTCCTGGATATTGTAGATGATGTCTTCATGGAATCCAGTCTTACTCCTGATACTTTACCACCAGCTCCTAGAAAGTCTGACAGGTACAACAGAGTACCTGACTCTCACAAATTTATCTTTAAGAATCCCACTGCGGATCCAGAGACTATTTCCCAGGGACCTAAAGGCATTAAGGCTACAACAGCCAAAAACCCTAACCCTTCTGACAGGGATTCTAGAGCTTTAGACAGATGGGGTAAGAAGGTATATACTTCTGCAATTCTTGCCATCAGGGCTTTGAATTGCCAGTTTCACATGCTGAAGTACCAGCAGCATATTATGGAACTAATTAAACAAAAAATGTTGTTGCTTACAGGTTGTACAGAAAATAAAGATATACAATAGCTAATGCATTCTGCAAACCAAGTTAGTAAACATACTTTGCAGTGTGGTTTTGATGTCTTAGAAACATCTTGCAGGGCTGCTGTCACTGGGTCTGTACTGAGAAGGCATACTTGGCTGAAGGAGCTAATCTTGCCAGACCATGTCAAAGCAAAATTACTAGATGCTCCATTAAACCAGAAAAAAATGTTTGACACAAAGCAGAAGAAGTTCTTAAAAAGATGGAAGAAAAAGCTAAATCTATGCAAACTGTTAAAGATTTTTTACAGGTGCAGCCACCTAGAGTCAGTAGGCATTGGCCTTCTAAAAACTGGTCCTTTCCAGTCCCTCCCAGGCATTCTCAGTCCAAACCCAGGGGCAACAGGCCACCAAGACTACAGTCTCCGGGTATGCAGAGATCTAAACAATGGAGTGCTCCATCCTCTAAAACAGGGAGTGGTAAGCCACCCCCTTATGGAAAAAGTTCACAATGACTTGTCTATCTTCCTTCCCAGCAAAGCCCAAGTACTTGCACCACTAGGAGGAAAACTCGCCCTGCAAGTTCAAAACTGGATGTCCATTACCCAGGATTGGTGGGTCCTAAACATTGTATCCCAGGGATACAAATTCTACTTCCACTCACTGCCATCCCCAAGCAGGTTGCCAGTCCTTCCTCCAAACCAGTGGGCAGAGGCTCAAAACCAAGTAATTTCTTTTCTCAGTATCAGGGCTATTCAACCTGTGCCTATAGAGCAAAGAAGACAGGGATGTAATGGGATCCTGTCTCACCTACATTCATAACTGATGGGTTCGGAGCCGACCCGTCGGCTCCGACTCGGCCACTATACTCTAGAACGAAGTCTCTCATTGGCTGGGCTACCCCTTATCCCATAATGCACCACACCTACTTCTCCAGATCTCGTTTGCCGCTTTTCAAGCCGGACGTGGTCTCGACTTGGCTGGAGCTAAGTGATTTTTTCTTGACCTTTGGGTCTTTTTTGACTAGGGGTTCTGTCAGTATTTCAACAAACAGCTGTTTTAACAGCTTTGTGAGCGTTTGTGTGTAGTTTAGTGAAAATTTAATTTTTACCTTTTCTAGTTCGCACTACTTGTGTACCGGGCAAGGCCCGTTTAAGTTAGAGGGCTCTTGCCCTTGTTGTGTGCTTATCTTTGATTTTTTCTTGTGGTGTGACTGAATTAGATTCGGGCTAAGCCCGTTTAAGTTAGAGGGCTTTAGCCCGCATAGTTCTCTGTATTTTTGTCATCTGTTGTGTCGGGCTAAGCCCGTTTAAGTTAGAGGGCTTTAGCCCATTTTTACAGTTACTGTTTTTGGCCTTATTGTGAGCTACATGCATATTTCTTGTCACTATGTCCAAAGAGCAAAAGTCGGGCTTCAAGAAATGTACAAAATGTAACTATAAGATGTCTATTACGGACAGCCATGCTGTCTGTGTGTACTGTTTAGGGTCCAAACATTTACAAGATACCTGTAGTGTGTGTCATGCTTTCTCTTCCAGGGCTCTCCAGGAGAGAAAAAACAAATTGATTTTAAGGGGTCTGATTAAGCCCTCCTTTGAAGAAGCTTTAGCCTCTTCACCAGCTTCCAAAAAGAAGAGATCGTCGGCTCTGACCAGTCCGTCGGACCCGACCCCTAAGAAGCATAGATCGTCGGCTCCGACAGTCTGTCGGACCCGACAACTAAGAAACAAGGCTCGACGTCTTCTTCCTCGGCTCCAATGGCTTCGGAGCCGATGGCTGAAGGGTCTGCCTCGGTGCTTCTCCCCTCGGCTCCATTGGTTTCGGAGCCGCAGGTGAGTGCATCGAGAGGCCAATCACCTTCCTCGGCTCCATTGATCTCGGAGCCGTTGGAGGTGTGCAGCTCAGACTCTTCCCCATCGGCTCTGGAGCCTCCTTCGGCTCCGACACTGTTGCAGCCGGTTCCGGTCTCGGCTCCGATAGTGTTGGAACCTTTTCGGAGCCGGTCCCCTGCTTTATCGGAGCCGAGGCAGAAGTCTTCTCGGCCCCAATCTGTTTCCTCCAAATCCTCTAGGTTATCTGATTCGGATTTGGATAGGGTGATCCAGAGGCTGTTCCAGTCCCCAGCATTTACTAAAATGATCTCGGCTCCGGCCCACGCGGCTTTGGGGCCGATTCCACCTCCCATACACTTGATTCCTCCTCCGACCCCCTTGGAGCCGTTGGAGTTGGTGCAGGTAGAACGGAGCGGAATCGTCCAGTCGGAGCAGGGACCCCCTCGGAGTTTTTCTGCTCCGACTTTCATTCCTACCCTGTCCTCAGTGTCAGGGTTTGGTACCGGGTCTTCCTCGGCGGGGGCCGAGGGCAACACTGTAGAGCTCGCCTCTTCTATGCCCAGTCTTCCCCTCGGAGCATCTGCCGCAGGCATTCCCGGTACCACCGTGGTCCCTCAGCAAGTGCCCTCCGCGGAGTCTGGAGGGCCTGCTTTTGAGGCCATGAGGACTGCGCTGGCCATGACCTTGCTGGTTCAGCAGGTTTCTACCTCTCCATCCCAAGTTCTGGGTACTGGTGCCTCTGGAGATATTCTTTCCCACGACAGTGGGGCCCCAGGGCCTGAGGATACCCCCTTGGGGGGTTCCCTTCTTCCGGGGGGTCCGTCTGAGTCTGCTTCGGATGAACCCCCAAGGAAGAAACTGTGTAAGAGGAAGCACGTTGATTCCCAAGATGAATCCGTCACTTCAGATACTGACCTCGATGATGTGGAGGGATCCCCTAAATCGTCCTCGGATGACGTCTCTTTCTCGGATATCCTTGAGATTTTGAGACAGAGAGGCGATTGGCAATCCAAAGCCCCTACCGCTGAGGAGTCAGTTTTCCTCAAGGCCTTCGGGGCCCAGCCCTCCTCCTCCTGGGTGTCTCCACCCTTCGATGAGCTATTGGACCTAATCTCTCGGAGGGTGTGGGAACATCCTGACTCAGCGGAACCGGTGCCTGCCAGGCCCAATAAGTTCCTTTCAGCTCCCCCTCAGAAGGTATTCCTTACTAAGGGCGTCGCAGTTGATGCTATGGTGGTGGCATCTGCCACTCAGCAGGATGTGGCAGAGGCTTCGACGTCTATTCATCCTCCTAATAAGGATTCTAGGAGCATGGATAGGTACGAGAACTCCCCCTGAACCACCTGGTTCTGATTACGGACAGTTGTCGTCGGGACCTCCGTTTGTGGCTATGTCGGTCCAACCTGGACTGGGGGCGTCCCTTTGCCCTTCAGCCCCCTGTTGCCACAGTGAACACGGACGACTCCCAGATAGGGTGGGGGGGTCATTATCTGGACAGGTCTGTCCAGGGCACGTGGCAGGATTGCGAAGCACACCTTCACATCAATATCCTGGAAATGAGAGCGGTGCTTCTGGTTTTACAAGCACTTCATCATGCTCTCCCCCAAGGTACTATTGCGATTCTGTCCGACAACATGTCGGTAGTTTGGCACATAAACAAGCAGGGCAGAACCAGGTCCTACCCTCTTTGCAGGGAGGCCATGAGAGTATGGCACTGGGCCATAGCCTTTCGACGTTTCCTAGTAGCCACGCACATTCCGGGAAAAGCCAATGTGATTGCAGACAGGCTCAGCAGGACTCTTCTGTTACCCCACGAGTGGTCCCTCAACAACAGAGTGGCTGCGCAGATCTTCGCCAAGTGGGGTCTCCCTTGTTGCGACTTGTTCGCCAGCCCCAACAATGCGAAGTGCAGAGAGTTCTTCACTCTGACACCTTCTCAGGGTCAGTCTCCCAGGGATGCTCTAGCCCACAATTGGCCCCCGGGTCTGCTTTATGCCTTCCCCCGATTCCCCTTCTCCCGAGGGTGATTCAGAAGGCCCTTCATGTCGGGTGCCACATGATTTTGGTCGCCCCACATTGGCCCCATCAGGTTTGGTCCCCGTTTCTTCAGAAGTATACGGTACAGGGCCCTTGGATTCTGGACCCAGTACCGGATCTGTTATCCAATCTGTTGGGACACTCTCATCCGTCCCTCCGGTCGCTCCGACTGGCTGCTTGGCTACTCCACTTCCATCCTTAGTTAGGGATCTTTCCTCTTTCTTCAGAAGTGATGCACATCTTGTCTTCTTCCCACAAGCCGTCTACCGTTAAGCTGTATTCCAGCAAATGGAAAAGATTTGTTTGTTGGGCCCAGCAGCGAAGCATTGATCCTCTCATGGCCCCAGTACCGCAGGTCTTGGAATTTCTAGCTTCATTGTTTCATTCTGGCTCTTCAGTCTCCACACTTAAAGTTCAACTGGCTGCTATATCTAATTTTCATGTTGCTATCGAGTCTTCTTTAATGGCCAACAGACTGTGCAAGTCCTTTCTTAAAGGAGCCTGGCTCCTCAGGCCTCCTATGGTTCATCCTGTACCCCCTTGGGACTTAAATTTAGTTCTGGCCTCCTTAACTGCCCGTCCCGTTGAGCCGGCAGCCACTTGTGATATAAAATTCCTATCTTGGAAAACTGCTTTTCTAGTGGCAATTACTTCTGCTAAGTGTGTTTCAGAGCTTCAAGCTCTCTGTTCTTCCCCTCCTTATTTGATCTTTCACAGAGACAGAGTTTCCCTTAGATTAAATCCATCCTTTTTGCCCAAGGTAGCATCCCCTTTATGCATTCAACAATCATTGGAGCTCCCAGTTTTTTTCCCAAATTTTTCTATATACTTTCCACCAGTTGGATGTTCACAGGCAACTGCGTTTTTACTTGGATAGGACCTCTCAGACTCGGAAATCTGACCAACTGTTTGTGTCCTTTACGGAGAATAGGTTAGGTCTTCCAGTTGCCAAAGCCACAATTGCCAAATGGATTAAGGATTGCATCTCTTTCATTTACTCCCAGTCAGGCAAAGAGTTGCCTTTCCCAATCAAAGCTCATTCTACCAGGGCTATGGCCACCTCTGTAGCTTTTCATTCCAAAGTGTCAATAGATGATATCTGTGCGGCTGCTACTTGGTCTTCTCCGCACACATTCATTTCTCATTATAAGCTTGATGTGGCTTCCCGAGGTAGAGCTTCTTTTGGTTCCGCAGTTCTCAGGAGTGTGTTCCAGTGAGCCACCCAGGGTTTTAGGTGCTAGGGACGCTGTCCCATCAGTTATGAATGTAGGCGAGATAGGATCCCATTACATCTTTTAGTTATGTACTTACCATAACTTTGGATGTATGGGATCCATCTCGCCTACATTCATACATACCCACCCTCCTTCCCTCCACCTTTTGGATTTGGAGGAAACATTGGTCCTGCTGAGCTCTCCTCTGGAAGGGCTCTAGTTGGTTACAGTTATCGGTATGTGTTCTGTTCCTGTATGTATGGGTGAAAGCGAACAAACAAGATCTGGGGAAGTAGGTGTGGTGCATTATGGGATAAGGGGTAGCCTAGCCAATGAGAGACTTCGTTCTAGAGTATAGTGGCCGAGTCACCCATCAGTTATGAATGTAGGCGAGATAGGATCCCATACATCCAAAGTTATGGTAAGTACATAACTAAAAGTTTCTACTCCAGACTATTCCTGGTGCCCAGAAAGGAGGGCTCTTGGCGCCCTATCCTAGATCTGTCAATTCTCAGCACCTTCCTGGTGGTCCCAAAATTCAAAATGTGGACTCTGCAACAGCGTCTTCCTATGCTAACCAAGAACGCCTGGCTAGTTACCCTAGACTTAAAAGAAGCTTATCTGCACATCCCCATAAGGGAATCTTGCAGGAAATGTCTACGTTTCAGGGCTGGCTCTATGCACTATCAGTTCTCTGCACTTCCGTTTGGCTTATCTACTGCACCCAGGGTATTTACAAAGAGCCTGGTTCCAGCCATTGCATACTGCTGGCAGAGAAATATCCAAATTTACCACTACTTGGACGATTGCCTGATTCAGGCAGACAGTCAGGAATTGCTACTTCAGCACCTGACATTTGTAAAGAGACTTCTAACTTCTCTGGGTATACCATCAATGAAAAGAAATCACAACTGGTGCCCAACCAAAAGATTGTATTCCTGGGAGCAAGCTTGAACACATCTTCCCAGATGGCATTCCTCACGACAGAAAAACAGACTTATTTGACAAACTACTTCAAACTAATGGCCACTAAAACCCAGCTATCTGCAAGAAAAGTACTGCAAGCCTTAGGGTTCATGGCCGCATGCATTTTACTAATTCCATATGCAAGACTGCATATGAGGAAACTTTAATGGTACTTAAAAAGTCTCTGGTATCAACATTTTCAGGACCTGGAAACACTGATTCCTATCATTCCTTGTCTAAGGGCAGAGTTCCTTTGGTGGGCAGAGGCATGCAGCCACAACAAGGGACTTCCTTTCACTCAACCCCTGTCCTCCCAAACCCTGACAACAGACGCATCAGACTATGCGTGGGGGGCTCACGTGGCAGGCAAATACATTCAAGGCAAATGGAGCCCAGAACAAATTCCCCGGCATATCAATCAAAAAGAAATGTTAGCTGTACAGAATGCTCTGACAGCCTTTAAATACCTTATCCTTCCAGGACAACTCCTGATAAAGACAGACAACACCACAGTTATGTGGTACATAAACAAGCAGGGGGGGAACTTATTCCTACCCTTTCTGCAGGTTAGCCATGGCCCTGTGGAACACAGCTCTGAGCAACCAAGTGCACCTGCAAGCTCTATTCCTGCCATGCAAACAAAATTCACTGGCAGATGACTTAAGCAGAAATCTACTAGACCCACACGAGTGGAAGCTAGAACCCAACTCATTCAAACTTCTAATACGCAGGTGGGGGACTCCAGAGGTGGACCTCTTTGCCTCCACTCAAAACCATCAATTGAGCAAATTTTCCACCAGAAATCCCCACAGCCAAGCATAGACAGTGGATACCCTATCCTTTACATGGGAAAAACTCTCAATTTATGCCTTTCTCCTCTGCCCCTCCTCTCAAAAGTACTACTCAAGATCAAACAGGACAGGCCAAGGACGATCCTTATTGCCCCAGACTGGCCACGCCAGCACTGGTCCCACTCCTATGCAGTCTGACAGCAGTGCCACCCTGGCACCTACATCAGCCCCCCCCCCCACTGCTGTCCCAGCAGGAGGGACAGATTTTGCATCCACAGCTGCAAACCCTGAACCTTGCAGCCTGGCTTATCCCCTGAATACACCACCAGCAGCCCTCAGCAAACAGGTGCTGGATGTCATCCTTGAGGCCAGAAGGCCTAGTACTAGGAAATCCTATTCAGAAAAGTGGAAAAGATACTGTTCTTGGAGCCAGTCTCAAGGAAAGGACACAGCTGTGCCCTCCTTACCTCAAATCCTAGATTACCTTGCAGAGCTGCTCCACAAAGGCCTATCCTTCTTGTCAATTAAAATTCATGCTTCTGCCATTTCAGCTCACTACAATACT
Organism: Protopterus annectens; assembly: GCF_019279795.1. NCBI lineage: Eukaryota > Metazoa > Chordata > Ceratodontiformes > Protopteridae > Protopterus > Protopterus annectens. The sequence goes on from NC_056745.1 coordinate 137,163,613, forward strand.
GAGCCACCTCTATTTTCTCACGCTCTCATCAAACAGTTCTTGAGAGGAGCTAACAGTTTAAGGCCTCCGAGGAGAGCTCCCACCCCTGCTTGGGACCTTAACTTTGTACTAGAAAAGCTCACGCTCCCCCTTTTGAGCCTGCAGCTACAGCAGAGTTAAAATTCCTCTCTTGGAAAACAGCCTTATTCTTGACAATCACTTCAGCAAGAAGAGTGTCTGAGTTACAGGCACTAATGGCTGTGGAACCCTTCATTATTTTCTATGCGGACAGGCTTTCCGTCAGGACTAACCCATCATTTATGCCCAAGGTGGTATCCAGTATGGCTTTAAACCAATCCATCCATTTACCAACCTTTTTTCCTAATCCTCAGAATAAAGGGGAAAGGATTCCGCACTCCTTGGACGTGCACAGACAGCTCATGTTCTACCTTGACAGAATTAAACCTTTCAGAAAATCTGACCAGCTGCTAGTCAACTTTGTTACAGGGGCAGAGGGCAAGGCCATTTCAAAGCAAACCATTTCCAGATGGATAGCACACTGCATTCATTTCTGCTACAAACACCATGGAAAACCTACCCCACAGGGTATCAGAACTCATTCCACTAGGGCTACCTCAACCTCTACAGCATTCCTCAGGGGAGTCCCTACTAGGGACATCCTGGAAGCTGCTACCTGGAATTCTGTACACACCTTCACCAAGCATTACCACTTACCTATTTTTTTTCTAAATCCAGAGCTGGATTTGCCACAGCAGTCTTACAGGGCCTGCTAGCCAGCCCCAATACTTCTTGACTGCCTCCACCCTTCCTCAGCTTTGGGAATCAACCCAAGTGTGATGACTGCAATAGTGAAACACGAAGAACATAGTACAGTTGTATACACTTACCATAAATGTAGATGTTCGAGTGTATTCACTTTTGTAGTCCTGGTTATCCTCCCTCCAGCCTCCTGTCTTTTCTATTCTTTCCACCTATCCTGTTTTGGCCATATCTTATGGAAATGGTATTTACTTTTTACTGGAGGCATCCCACACCATGTAATTGCTTCCTGTTTTGGGGGCTGCTGACATCTGGCGAAAGAAAAACTGATGTAATGGCGTCGGCTGCATGTTTTATACCCGTGACGACCTGACGTCATGGAAGAAGCGACAGCATCCGACGCAGAAATCCCAAGACTCTGGTATTTGGGGCGACTGAGGGCTACCTGCAGGCAGATAACCCAAGTGTGATGACTGGAACAGTGAATACACTCGAACATCTACATTTATGGTAAGTGTACACAACTGTACTTTAGTCAGCAAAGATGTTGATGTCACCCTCTTGAAGTCATCTAGCATAATGTGGTGGCTGTTCCTTTCTTTCATCCTTCTTTCTTGTCATCTCAAAACAGATGAAGGAAGCTTCAAAGATGAGGAGAATAGTAACAAATAAGAAGAAAATTAACATTATAAATGTATAACTGAAGAGAAAGTGAGAAGATGAAATAGTAATACCTGTTTTGATGGTTCTGTTGGAGTACTGCATGGAGAAATGAAGACTAGGAAGTACTTTACCACAGATATCCTAGAGTGTGCAGTAGCAGCATTATGATGACAGAATGTGTATATCTTTTTGCAACCCTCTATATTGACTGACCATTTTGTCAAATTTGTATAACCTGCCTTGAGATATTATGACCCGAAAGTAGGTTAGATTAAGGAAGAGAGTGCAGGGAGCAAAGCAGTCAGTATGGGGGATGGAGGACAGGGACCGAACTATCATTTAAGCTAGGGCTGAAAAGCTTTGTTTTAAATACCTTTATTGAATTATCACTTGTAACATAGGCAAATTTACATTTATATAAAAGTAATCATACTGTATTAACTTCACATGTATTGCTATATATCATATAACCTAAGTAACATTACAAATATTATTCAATTCCTGCCCCCCCCCTTTTTTTTTTTTTTTTTTTTAAGAAACATCTGTAATCTGATGTCCATTTCATTATGCATCACAAATGGGTCTTTGGGTCTGTCCTCAGAGCCAAGTCATCCATTTTTCAGTCCGATCCGAGCCTCAAACTCCTTCCTTTCTCAGATCTCGTTTGCCACCATTACAGGCAGATGCAATTATGAGCCTGTCTCTTGTTTAGGTAAAGTTTTTAATATTTCTCTTAGGATTCTTCCTATTTTTTTCTCTGTAGTCTAGAGTTAAATAGTTTAAATTTAATTACTACCTCCCCTCCCACTAGGCTACTTTAGTTTTCCCTAGTGTTAGGTCTTTCCCGCCCTTTTGTTTTCTCTCCTTTCCCTTTCTCCATTCTCTTTTCTCTTTCTCTTTACCTTTTATTAAAAAAAAGCTTTCCCCCTATCTTTAAGTTATAGTTTAGTTATAGTTGAAGTTAGTGTGTGGCTGGTGTCTGAGAGTGGGTATTTGTGTGAGTGCCTGGCAGCATGTCAGACAAACCAGAAAAGCCCTCCGATTTTAAGAGGTACACCTCTTGTGGACATAAGATTCCCCAATCTGATGCCCACAAGAGGTGCGTTTATTGCTTGGGTCCGGGGCACTTGGAGATGCCATGTGACATTTGCTTGGCCTTCAGTCCCTGGGCCCTTGGTGATAGGAGGAGGGAGCTTCTTGCCTCCTCTGGAGTCCACACTTCTTCCCATAAGAAGCAACCCCCCTCTGCTTCACCAGGGATGTCTGCTTCTGCTTCTGAAAAATGAAAGAAGCTTTTGGATCTGTCCCTGTCGGATCCATCTGCACCTCACTCCTCTCCGGATCTGAGAGGTCCCTCTGATTGGGGGGGTTTGGCACCGACCAGACTTCCCACCCTGCCGGATCCCTTTTTCCTCAGGTCTGACCAGTCTTTCGGAGCTGTTGGAGGCCATTAAGATCCATAGCTCTCATCTCCGGAGCAGGCACTGAGTCACATCCACCTAGATCACAGGTCTCAGAGTCATACTCTGCATCAGAGGAAGTCCCCCTCCCCCTCTCAAACTACCCGGCCAAGCATGTCACCGGTGCAACTGATGCATTCTTCCCTGTCCTCTCGGCTGTCTCATTGTGATATGGATCGGATGATAAGGAGTTTCCTCAAAGCCCAGATACAGCTGGGAATTTTCCCTTCTCTGATCCATGCTGGATCCATGAGAGCTCTGACCCCGATACCTCAGCCTCCTTCTCCGATCTGCCCAGCTTCAGAGAAGCAGGGCCTGGTGATCTTGAGTGGACTGGCATCGGATTGTGGGATACTCTTTCTCCAGCTCTGACAGTGTCCCAGACCGGCTCGGCTCCAGTTCTATCAGAGCAGAGCAATCCCAGATCTGAGGGATTGACACTGACTTCTTGGAATTGGTGTCAGCTCAGACGGTCTTGAAACTGTCCCTTCCTCTGGGGGCCTCGGTCTTTGACAGCTCGGGTTCAGTCCCCTCTGGTGATGTCAGATCTGGGATGGTCTCATCTCTTTCTCCCTTAGGGATTTTGGACTCTGAGGTGGGGCTAGTCTCTTCCACCATCCTCTGCATTCCAGGTGGCAGAGAGGGCTTTTTCAACACCTTGATACATGGTCCTTCCCCCGCCAGGCCATTCCCAGTCCTCTCTGGATCGAAGCTTGGCTCATTCATCCAAGCCATGGTCAGCCCCTTCTAGAGAGCCTCCAGCTAACCCCTCACCAAGGGTTTCCCCTGTCTTCTGAATCCTCCCCCAAGTACCCCAAAGAGGAGGTCCCCCGGAAGCATTGATGCAAGAGGAAGCACATTGACTCCCATTTGGAGTCTTTGACAAAGGACACTGACTTCAGTGAAGGGGAAGGGTCCCCCAATCTCACTTGATGATATCTCTTTTGGAGATATCTTTGAAATCCTGAAACAAAAGGGTGGATGGTCTTCTCAATCCCCTTCTTTGGAGAAGTTACTGTTCCTGTTGGTGTTCGGGATGAGACCCTCTACATCCTGGGTGACCCCACCGGTGGGCCAACTTATTGACCTCATAGCCTGCCAGGCTTGGAAGGGACTGACACCATGGAACCAATCCCGAAACCTGCAGATAAGTACCTTAGAGCTCCCAAGGATAATCCCTTCTGGAGCAAAGGTGTCCCGGTTGATGCCATTGTGGTGTTGGCAGCCACCAAGAAAGAGCTCGCTGAACTGAGCTCTACTATCCATCCCCCAAACAAAGAGTCTTGGGCTTTGGACAGGCATGGGAAGTGGGTGCATGCCTCAGCCATCTTTTCCCTAAGAGCACTGAATTACCTGGCACACTTTGCTTGCCTCCAGAGAGACTTAGTGAAGGAGATTTCCACCTATCTGACACAGTCACTGTTGGAGGGAAAACTACAAGAAGGTTTCCACACACTGAACACCTTGGCTTCTATTGCTAATTCCTTGATGAGGCTAATCTCCCATGTGGCAGAGGGAATTTCTGGAGCGGCTGGTTCAGGAATAGCCCATAGGAGACATGACTGGATGAGATTGTGCGGGTTTGCGGACCCCTTCAAAGCATCATTCATTAATGCCCCCTTTGACGGTTCCTCTTTGTTCAGACAGTCGGTTAAGGAGACTCTTACCCACAGTAAACTGAAGGGTAAAACTCTATCTGCTATAGGGATCAAATTTTCTTCCCACCCCAATGGACCTTTTCCAGGAACCAAAGGAGCGGGAAGAAGATGTGGTTCCGCAAATCCTAGGGGACCTTTCCTGAGTCGCAGGATGAATCCTCCTCTAGAGGCAGAGGGAGAGAATTAAATGGTAGACACCACCCCAGAGGGAGAGGGGTCCACAGAACCAGGGCTTCAAGGAACCCTTCTCTGACAAGCCATTTCAGCACTCCTGAAGCACTGCACAACTGTCCTACTCTGGAGGCAGTCGGGGTAGGTTATCTTTGCACCCAGCAGCCTGGACAGAAATGACAAACGACACTTGAGTGTTAAACATTATTTCTAGAGGCTATTATATTCCCTTTTCCCTTCTTCCTCCCCACACCAAGAAGCATCTCCCCGACATGCCACCCAGGCAGAGGAAGAATGCTATTCTAGAAGTATAAAAACTTCTAGACAAATGAGTCATCCAGCGGGCCCCAACCAAACAACGAGGATGCGGAACTTACTTAGGCTTGTTTTTGGTGCTAAAGAAGACCAGGGACGTTTAACCCATCCTGGATCTAAGCAGTTGGAATTTGTTTGTCAAGAAAACAAAGTTCTGCATGGTTACGGTACAGTCCATTCTACCGCTTATGCCCAAGGATGATTGGATGTGCTTGGTGGATCTCCAGGATGCGAACTATCATATCAAAGTAGACAGGTGCTCCAGGAGATATCTACGCTTCCGGCTGGGGGCTAGTTATTACCAGTTCAGAGCACTGCCCTTTGGCCTCACTACTGCCCCCAGGGTGTTCACCAAATGCATGATAATAGTCGAAGCGCATCTCTGTCTGCAAGGATTCCAGGTGTTCCCCTACCTGGACAATTGGCTCCTAACGGCACCCACAAGACATCAACTAGTCTGGGCAATTCAGGTGAAGTTGCGTCTGTTTTGCCACCTGGGAATCACACTGAACATGACAAAAATTCAAGATGGTCCTAGTCCAGGACATGAAATTCATCGGGACTCAGTTGAACACAGTCATGCAAGTTGCAGTTCTTCCTTTACAGAGAATATCATCTCTCAGGCAGCAGGTCCAATGCCTTCTAGACAAGCCACCTCCTTCAGCTCACCAAGTTCTCATAAACTTGGGCTCCAGTTTGGATGCCATCCTTCTGGTGCCTCTAGCCAGGTTCTTCATGTGAGCTCTCAGTGGACTCTGGCAGTTCAATGGCCCATCTGGTATCACTCATTTTCACCCCCTATCAAACTTGCTCCAATTTGCAGACATTATCTGCAGTGATGGATGCTCACAGATGATGTTGTCTAGGCAGGTCATTCATTCTTCCCCCTCCTTTGGCCACAGTGACCATGGACACTTCCCTGTTGGAGTGGAGGAGCATTTTCAGGGAAGTATGGTCCAAGGCACGTGGTCCCCTAAATAGACCAAATTGCAGATAAATGTCCTGAAGATAAGGGTGGTTCTCCTTACTTTGCAAGCCTTTCAGGACTGCCTTCCTCTGGGGATGATTGCGGTCTTGACAGACAACATATCAGTGGTATGGTACATCAACCAGCAGGGGGAAACCATTCTTACCCACTCTTTAGAGAGGCCATGAGGGTCTGGGAATGGACAATTGCTTCAAACCGTTTTCTCATTGCAGTGCACATCCCAGGAGAATCCAACATTCTGATGGACAGTTTGAGCAGGTTCATTTTGAGTCCTCACAAGTGGTCACTGAACCAGTCAGTAGCGAACGAGATTTTCAACCATTGGGGCCAACCTTGCTGTGATCTATTTGCCTCCCTCCTAAACAACAAGTGCAGCAGGTACTTTGCTCTGATCTTGTCTGTGGGGGAGTCACCCAGGGATGCTGTAGTCCACAATTGGCCCCCGGGTCTCCTGTACACTTATCCTCCAAATCCCCTGATACCCTAAGTTCTACAGAAAGCCAAAAGGTTGAAGAAGAATCTTATCCTCATTGCCCCTCACTGACCTTGTCAGCTATGGTTCCCCTTTCTGAGGTCTCACAGCAAATATTTTCCATGGATACTGGATCCCAGACAGGATCTCATTTCACATCTGACAGAACGACAGATCCTCAATCTTCGATCCTTCAAACTAACCACTTGATTTCTCCACTTCCAGTAATCTTTCTAAGGCCCAGACTTCCTTCCCCTGTCCGCAACATTATCCTTGCCTCTCAAAGGCCCTCCACAAAGAAGGTATAGTGTAGCAAATGGAAAAAGTTTTCCATCTGGGCTTCACAAAGGACTATTAGACCCCTTTTCAGCCTCAGTTTTGGATGTCCTTATGTTTTTGAGCTCGCTTTTCCACTAGGGAGCTAGTTTTTCTACAGTAAAGGTGCAACTTGTGGGTATCACATATTGCCATGTTGGGAAGAGAGTTGGGTTTCCTTCTATCCTTTTCTCTTTGAAACTCTGTCAGGCATTCTTAAAAGGGTTTTTTCATCTAAGCCCTCCAATCAAGGATCCTCCCCCCTTGAAATCTTACTTTAGTACTCCAAAGTCTCACCCAGAAACCCTTTAAACTTTCTAGTTCTTGTGAGCTGAAGTATTTGTCATGGAAGACAGCCTTTCTTGTGGCTATTACATCAGCCAGAAGAGTTTCAGAATTACAGGCTCTGTCTTCTCAGCCACCATACATAACCTTTTTCTAGGATAGAGTTTCTCTTAGGATGAATCCTTCCTTCATTCCAAAGATAAAAAATGGCAGTACAAACCGCTGCTGACACTCGTATAAGGAACGGAACTGGAATCAAATAGTCCACAATAAAATGCTATAATCCACAAAGCGGTTGATGTGAAAATTCACCAACTGGAATCATAAGTGAAACGCCACAAGAAATCGTCGCTCACTGAAACTGTTGGTAGTTTAAAAATTTTTTAATCACTATACAAAACGTTAAGCGCTTTCACTTGTACACCACGAGCTTCCTCAGAACAATCTGAATAGTCTGTCATTCATTTTTAAATATACCAAATGGCGCCAAAACAGTAATGTCCTTAAAGCTACAGTGCTTGTTCCCTAAATATAAATTAAATATCTCTATAATACAAATATAACTATTCCATATAAAAGATATGTTAGGTTAAAATTATAAAATATAAAATGTGTAAGGTTATATGCAATTGTTTGTTATTTGTATGTATCTAAAACTTCACCTTATATCAAACCAATGTTGAATGTATATTAAAAAAACATTATACTAACATATTGTAACACAAAGACTCTAATATGGGTCCACTGACATGTGTCCATCCATATGTAATGTGATTAATGATACTTTGCAATATTATATTGCAACATATGAACAGTGTAAAAAATGTAAATATAAAACATGTAAATATAAAACAAAAAGGTCTGAGCCCTTCATCAACTTTTTATCATCAATAATGGCTTAACAGTAATGTAATCATTTATACCAGGCCACGTCATTGCATCAGTGTAAATTTGCCACCAATATTCGCTATATGCCAAAGTATTTTTTATGTTGCCCCCTCTGGGATTTATCTTGACTCTTTCTAAAATTGCAAACTTAAAAGAATGTTCAGTGCCTACTGCACTGATATGTTTATATAAGGCATTTTTCACATCTTTGGTTCTAATGCTATAAATGTGTGAATAAATCCTTTTCCTAAATTGTCTTTCAGTCCTGCCTATGTAATATGCAGGGCAAGCATTACACTTGGCTATATAGATAATCAAACTAGTTTTGCAATTGCCTTGTGTAGGACTAATTATAGTATTGTTTACATTCTCCAAAAAAATAATCTTGTCTTCACAAATGTATTTACATTATCCGCATGCTCCACATTTATTGGTATGTTTCTCTTTTGCGGTTGCTTGTGTATGGCCATTTTCTAATAAATGTTTCAGATTCTTCCCCATTTTATAAACAAAATGTGGTTTAGATCCCAGAATTTTTTGTACATCATCATCCATTAAAATAATTTGCCAATTGTTGGTTAATATATTTTTTACTTGGCATGAGAACGGACCATATTGTACTATACATGCTCTCTTAAAAGGTAAGTCATTCACTTTAGTAATACTTCCTTCTGTTCCTAATGTAGTCTCACTACCTGCATATTTAAGTCCTAAAAGGGGTGTGTATTTGTGTCCCCACTCTTTTAGAATGTATATTCCTGTATCATACATCATACGTTCATCGTATCCCCTCTCTCTGAATAGCCTAGTTATAAATTTCAACTCTTCTTCAGTATCCTTTCTATCAGATGTCATTCTCAAAGCCCTAATAACTTGCCCTTTATAGATGTTATATTTAAGTTTCTTAGGGTGGTTACTATTGTAATCCAAATAAGAGTTGGAAAAGGTGGTTTTCCTATTGATCTTTGATTTAAAATGTTCATCTTCTAGGGAGACAAACGTATCTAAATACGCTACCCCATTATGGCTGCATTCGTAAGTGAATTTCATAAAATCACTGGATTCATTCAGATAATGGACAAAGTCGAGAAAGGAAGGAGAATCACCTTTCCATAAGATGTATATATCGTCTAAGAACCGAGAATAGTAGCTTATGTTCGCAAAATATGGGCTACTAAAGATGAAATTCTCTTCCCAATCCAATAAGACCAAATTGGCATATATGGGGGCGCAAGCCGCCCCCATAGCTACCCCTCTGGTCTGCTTGAAAATCTCTCCCTCATAGTAGATGAAGTTGTACTCTAATACTATGCTGGTGAACTCTGCTAGTAGGGTGATTCTGTCCCAAGTCATCCCAGAATGTTTTCTTAAACTATTGGTAAAGGCCAATAGCCCTTGTTCCAAAGGGATGCTTGAAAAAAGGTCCACTACATCCACTGATGTAAATAGGATGTTTTGTTTCTCTGTTGTAACGGGGTAATTCTTTAAAAATTCCCAGGAATCCTTGGTCAGGTGGGAAATTTTGGAATAAATGGGTTTGAGTAACGTATCGATGACCTCCCCGATGGGAAATGTTTTAGATTTGCTTCCTGAGATAATGAGATAATATATTTTTTTTAATATACATTCAACATTGGTTTGATATAAGGTGAAGTTTTAGATACATACAAATAACAAACAATTGCATATAACCTTACACATTTTATATTTTATAATTTTAACCTAACATATCTTTTATATGGAATAGTTATATTTGTATTATAGAGATATTTAATTTATATTTAGGGAACAAGCACTGTAGCTTTAAGGACATTACTGTTTTGGCGCCATTTGGTATATTTAAAAATGAATGACAGACTATTCAGATTGTTCTGAGGAAGCTCGTGGTGTACGAGTGAAAGCGCTTAACGTTTTGTATAGTGATTAAAAAATTTTTAAACTACCAACAGTTTCAGTGAGCGAAGATTTCTTGTAGCATTTCACTTATGATTCCAGTTGGTGAATTTTCACATCAACCGCTTTGTGGATTATAGCATTTTATTGTGGACTATTTGATTCCAGTTCCGTTCCTTATACGAGTGTCAGCAGCGGTTTGTACTGCCATTTTTTATCTTTCAAGTGCACCACAAACGCTTCATTGGCAAACATGAAGAAGACCATTCATTTGCCTGCGTTTTTTTCCCTATTACTCCAATAAAGGCGAATACATGATTTAATGCTGTTAATCTTCATTCATTCCTTATGATGGGTGTCGGTTCCATTCTCGGAACTGAGTAGGCCTTATAACAAGCTCGTGCCAGCCAAAAAACTCTCGAGGTAAGCTTTTACCCACAATGCCCTTCTCCCTGTTACCTCAGATCTCATTTGCCATGTTGACATAAAGCTGTGTCAAGCCACCTCTCAGCTAAGTACTGAAAATTTTCAAATTACTTGTTGTATTTCTGATATTTTTTCTTTCTCTACTTTATCAGTAAATTTACCCACTCCTTTACTGTTGTTATTTTGGTTGCTGTTTTTCTTATCATTTAGGTAGTCTTTAAGTACCATCATTGGTATAGGCCCTTTCCCCCTCTACCCTTGAGGTAACTTTCTTTAAATACCATTGTTGGTATTTTCCTTTCCCCTTCTTTCGTCCTTCTTCCTTTAATATAAAAAAAAATAAAAAAATCATTTTCTATAACTTCTATTATTGTTTTCTTGTGGTAGTTGATAATTTCTGTAGCTCGCCATGTCGGAAAAGAAGGGAGCTTCTGGTTTTAAACAGTGCGACCAGTGTAGCCTCAAAATCCCAAATTCAGACACCCGCAACTCTTGTGTGTATTGTCTGGATGTTCCTCACCTGTCTCTTCAACCACCTTGCTCTGTTTGTAAAGGTAGCAAGTGTAGTAACCAACACAAAACAGCCACCCGGACCACAGTAGCTCGAACAAGAACCAAATGAGTGACTACCAAATGTCAAAGTCTGTTATACAAATCCACACCACGATCCAGGAAACACAGGTTTATTACAACGAACATAAACCACACAGGTTGAGCGCTTTCATCCACACTAAGGCAGATTTCTTCAGAACCAATTAGCATAGTTAGCTAGGTGTGTTTATAAAGCTAATTTGGCGCCAAAAATCAGTTAACTTACTGTGTGTCAATCACTCACATTTTGCAAACAAATATTTTACAAATAAATATTGACTGTTATACATTGTTAAAAAATGTTTTGTTAAAAAATGTTTTTTCCAAAAGCATAAATATCCTATTCACATATATACTTAGTTGATAATCCATATGGTAACTATAAAAATATGTGACAAATAAAAAACATAAAAATATATATTGTACAAATATGCTATATGAATATGAGGAAGTGTCACTATGATAAATTGTAAATTGTAAATTATAAATTATCCTAAATTTGTCTAAAAATTTTTTAACCCCTTTCCAAAAGGAGATAGGGTTTGATACTAATGCTTTCATTCAAACCCGGCCACGAAGTGGCATCACATAAAATCTGCCACTTAGTTTCTAAACACGACAAACCAATCTTCCAGTTACCCCCATGTGCATTAACCTCAATTTGATCAATAATTTTGAAAGTAAAACTATGTTGGAGACCCTTTTCACTGATGTGTTTACTTAATGCATTTTTTGGGTCAACTTTATTGAGCGAGGATGTGCTCTACAAGACTAGATATGGAAAATCAAATGGAAATAGTAGCAGGGATGTTTCTGGCTAGGGGATATCCAGCTACCTTGGTGGAGGACGTTACCAGATATGTGATTGGATTATGGGGTAATAGGTACGTTCCCTTGTTAGGGGGCAATTTTGTTTGTGACACCACTAGAGAGACCTCAAGTCCTAGAAGGAACGTGTGTGTGATAATGTTTAGCCCATATTCCAACTTAGTCAAGGAAATTCTAAGGAGACATTGGGATGTTTTTTCAAGTAATGACAACACTTCCACAATATTAGGGAGACACCCTATCAGTGTATTTAAAACCTCAGCAAATTTAAAGAGAATTATTGAAGGTGGGAAGTTGAAAAAACATGATAGGGATGACCAACATACTAGTAAGTGTGGAAGATGTAAATATTGTCAATATATAAACAGCAGCAGGATTACAAAACTGGGAAATTACAACAAAACTGTATGCCATGGTAAGAAAGGAAATTGTAACTCTATGCGGGTGGTGTATTTAGCTTCCTGTTCCTGTTGCCCGGCTTACTACATTGGCAAGACGGAAAGGAAGCTTAAGACCCGCATATACGAACATATGTACAAAATCAATAAAGTTGACCCAAAAAATGCATTAAGTAAACACATCAGTGAAAAGGGTCTCCAACATAGTTTTACTTTCAAAATTATTGATCAAATTGAGGTTAATGCACATGGGGGTAACTGGAAGATTGGTTTGTCGTGTTTAGAAACTAAGTGGCAGATTTTATGTGATGCCACTTCGTGGCCGGGTTTGAATGAAAGCATTAGTATCAAACCCTATCTCCTTTTGGAAAGGGGTTAAAAAATTTTTAGACAAATTTAGGATAATTTATAATTTACAATTTACAATTTATCATAGTGACACTTCCTCATATTCATATAGCATATTTGTACAATATATATTTTTATGTTTTTTATTTGTCACATATTTTTATAGTTACCATATGGATTATCAACTAAGTATATATGTGAATAGGATATTTATGCTTTTGGAAAAAACATTTTTTAACAAAACATTTTTTAACAATGTATAACAGTCAATATTTATTTGTAAAATATTTGTTTGCAAAATGTGAGTGATTGACACACAGTAAGTTAACTGATTTTTGGCGCCAAATTAGCTTTATAAACACACCTAGCTAACTATGCTAATTGGTTCTGAAGAAATCTGCCTTAGTGTGGATGAAAGCGCTCAACCTGTGTGGTTTATGTTCGTTGTAATAAACCTGTGTTTCCTGGATCGTGGTGTGGATTTGTATAACAGACTTTGACATTTGGTAGTCACTCATTTGGTTCTTGTTCGAGCTACTGTGGTCCGGGTGGCTGTTTTGTGTCTGTTTGTAAAGGGTTTAGCTCCCGACCCCTTAACAAAGGGAAAAATAAATTAATTCTGAAGAGTCTCCTTAAGACACCCTTCTAGAGGCTATTTCTGGGTCTGCGGGCTCATTCCCTCCCAGTAAAGAACATAGAGACCACATTCAGTTCCTTCATCACCTTCGGGTGACAAAAAGCAGGAACCTAAGCAAAAGATTCCAGAATTGACTGCTTCAGCCTCAGGGCCTAAACTGACTTCTACAGCACCGTCTTTGGTACCGACCACGGTGCTGTCTTCAAAAACTGTGTCTTCGGCATCAGTCATGGCACTGATTGTGTCTATTGCACCGACCTTACCAAAACTAGTCATTTCTGCCTCGGTGCCATCCTCGATAACTTTAGCCCCAGCACTGTCCACGGCACCGTCCATGACTGTGGCACTGAGCTTGCCTCTAATATCTACGTCAGGAGTTTCTGTACCGGACACACATTCCACACGTCTCCACCCACAAGACTTTGGTGCCAATGGACCATACAGCTCGGACCCGATATTCACTCATGGTGGATCCCTTCCTCGGGCAGCAGTTCAGCCCTTTCTTGGAATGACCTGATTCCCCTGTGGGGATATCGACATGATCGACAAGAAGCCTCTCGGAATTGGATGTGGTGCGTCTTGTGGATCAACTGCTGATGGCAAGGGGGATTACAGCATCTTCCAATTCCCCTCCCTGTAGGAGTTGGGAGACTTTCTCCGCGGACTCCAGCATATTCTCCTCCTTTGACCTCTATACAGGCATCGAAGACCTTGGAACTGACACCCTTATCGGCACCCATTGCTTCGGTTCCACTAGTAGACCTCACAGTGGTTCTGGAACTGACTCTTTGGCCTTCAGTTCAATCGGAGCCAAGCCTCTCTCAGGATCATGACTGGACTGTAGGCACTGTGGTTCCTAGCACGGCGCCATCTATGGTCCCGGGAGTCCTAATGATACCTAGTCCTCTTGAGGCTCCATCCTTAGGAACTGGCCCATTGGAGCAGGGTGTGACCCCGGTTCTGAGGTTGTCCTTCTTGGTTCTGGACTGCCATCCCTCTTCGGGCGGGCCAGCTTTCCAGGTGATGGAGAGGGCCCTTGCCTTTGTAGGCAACCCATCGGCATTGGAGTATCAGTTATGTCCTTCTTCTGAGCCGCAGCTGACACAAGCCACCACTTTGGGACATCTAGCACAAGAACCTCAGGATACCCTACCGCAAAGTGCCCCTTCTTCGGAGTCCTGTTTAGAAGCCCTCACTGAAGCGGTACCACACAAGATGATGTGCAAGAGGAAGCACATGGACTCCCCTGAGGAGTCTCTCACCGAGGACACAGACTACGATGAAGGGGAGGAGTCCCCACAGTCGCCCCCTGATGATGTCTCCTTTGGAGACATCCCTGAGATACTGAAACAGAGGGGTGACTGGAAGCCCGCCAACCCCTTCTTCAAAGAGTCTGCGTTCCTGCAGGCTTTTCGTGCTTGACCCTCTACTTCCTGGGTGACCCCGCCTGCAGAGAGCTGGTTCAACTCATCGTGCAGCATGCACTTAAGAGTCCTGATACTGTTGAACCAATCCCACGGAGATCAGACAAAATTATATCCCCTCCCAAACAGCATCCACACTGGTCCAAGGGTCTTCCAGTAGACGCAATGGTGGTGGCGGCTGCCACAAAGAAGGAGCTTGCAGAGAAAAGCCAGACTGTTCACCCCCCAATCAGGGAGTCTCGGGTGGTAGACAGGTTAGGGAACAAGTCTTTGCATCATCGACCTTTGCTGTTAGGTCTTTTAATTATCTGGCACACTTCACCAGGCTTCAGAGAGACCTAGTCTCCAAACTCTCCGAAACCTTAGCAGAAGCAGTCTCTGACAAGGTGCACAACAAAGTTGCCTTGCAGCTTGCTATCTTGGAATCCATATCCAACTCCTCTATGCATTTGATTTCCCATGCCACTGAAGGAGTGGCTAGAGCGGCGGGTTCAGGTGTTGTCATGAGACATCATGCCTGGATGCGTCTCTGTGGCTTTGTGGACCCTTTTAAGTCTTTCTTTCTTTCTTAACGCTCCAGTGGAGGCTTCTTCCCTTTTCGGCCCAAAAGTGAAAGACACATTGACCAGGTGTGAGAAGGATGGCAAGACCCTGTCTGCTGTGGGCGTACGTTTTTCCACCCCTCAGTGTCCCTACTCTAGAAACCAGAGGAGTGGAAAGATGTGGCACAAGAAATTGCAAGGTCCTTTCCGTGACACACATAGCGAGTATACTGCCCGGGGCAGAGGGAGTAACTCCTTCAGTAGGCACCCCTACAGGGGCAGAGGGGATCTAAGTAATCAGGAGTCCAGAGATTCCTTCTCTGGACAGCCCTATCAGCGCTGCTGAGGAGCAGCCCGATTGCTTTCCTCTGGAAGTAGTCGGGGGATGTTTCTCCTTGAACCATTCTGCCTGGCTAACAATAACAACAGATTTATTGGTGCAACCGATCATAACCAGAGGATATCACATCCCGTTCAATCTTTACCCAAACTCATCAAGACAAATTCCTGCCGTTCCACCCAGTCAAAAGGAAACAACAGTGCAAGAAATGCTGCTTCAAAAAAAGAGTCATCCAGACAGTCTCACCAGACCAGATAGGATCCAGATTCTACTCAAGATTCTTTTTACTACCAAACGAGACATGGGACTGGAGACCAAGTCTGGATCTCAGCATCCTGAACAAATTTGTCAAACAAGAAAAATTCCAGATGGTCACGGTTCAGTCTATCATTCCGTTTTTGGAGAAAGATGATTGGATGTACTCACTAGATCTTCAGGACGTGTATTACCACATAAAAATGGACAAACGCTCCAGAAGATTTCTTTGCTTCCAGCTAGGAGCCAATCACTTTCAATTCCGTGTGCTGCCCTTCGGACTCTCTACAGCCCCCCGAGTGTTCACCAAGTGCATGGCATTTGTAACAGCTCACTTGAGACTACAAGGTTTCCATATTTAGACGATTGGCTCCTCACCACCCGCACCAAGCATCTACTTGAGATAGCTCTAAGTTACACTCTCAAACTAGCAGAATCTCTGGGAATCTCAATAAACTGGGGAAAGTATAACTTGATTCCCTCTCAAACCTTGGAGTTTATAGGAGCAAATTTCAATACACGCACTATTATGTTACTATAAAAACGTCCCTGCAAATTATTTTATTAAAAACTAATAATCCCTATTTATACACAATCATAAACATTTAAAAAAATCTGTGTTAAAATATAAATATAAATATATATATATATATATATATATATATATATATATATATATATATATAAATATATATATATATATATATATATATATATATATATATATATATATATATATATATATCTGAAGTAGTTAACTTCATTTGTCAGCAACCTTTGGGAATCGGATCCGAGCCGGCAATCTTTCATAGCTTAGATCCGAGTTCCTATCTCCTCCCCTTCACCCATAATCTCCTGTCAACCCTGACTGACCTCAGATCTAGTTTGCCGCGCTTCTTGTCAGCAGCTAGGTTTTTGAGCTCCTGGTTTCGTAGGGTCTTGTGAGAGTTTTTAAATTTTTTTATTATCCCCTTAAGTGTACGAGTGTGTTTTGCGGTCAGGTTCCCTTTTTTTGGCTAAAACTACCCTAGTCTATATCCTTTTAGTTAAACTTACCCTCCCTCCCCTTCGCTGGTCGTAGCTTCTGTGTGTTGTGTGTTTGGGGCCTAACGAGTGGGTTTTTCTTTAAGATGTCTGAGGCCCCAAAACCCATCTTTTCCAAGTGCACCAGTGTGGCCATAAGCTCTCCCCAGCGGATGGCCACACTCGGTGTGTGCGGTGCATTGGGGTTGAACACCTTTCCTCTGGGTGTTCCATCTGCGTGGCGTTCAACCCCAGGGCACTGAAGGACCGGATGTCAAAGCTGATCCTAGCGGGACTTTTGCCCCCGGATTCGGCTTCGGCCTCCGGTGCTTCTGTGGCCTCCTCCCCGGCTTCGGTGGTGGCCACTCCTGCCTCTCTCCCTCCGGTCGGGACTCAAACTCCCGCTGCAGCTCTGGAGGAGAGGGATGCCAGGAAAGAAAAAAGGAGGGAGAAGCACCACAAGCGGCGGGCCGAGGCCTCCGCTTTGCCCCCCCCCCCCGGCTAAGAGGTCTTCTCCCTCCAGGGCTTCCCGGTCTCCCCCCTCTTGGATCTGGTCTCCGTGCTTCTCACCGGGCTCTGAGGAGGAGGAGACCCAATCTCTGTCAAGGTCATCGAGGAGGCATTCCCGGCCAGCCTCGTTGGCCTCGTCAAGATCGACTCGTAGCCTTTCCGACGATTTCGACACCTTTCTTTGCCCCGATAGCTCCTTCTCTGACCCGCTTCCCGGGTTCGGAGCCGAGCAGCCTTGGAGCCGGAGGTGGGTCGGCGCCAACAGTATCAGGTAATTCGGCGCCAACTCGAGCCTGTCGGGTCCGTTTTTGTCGGATCCGGGCTCTCAGAGCCGTGGGCTGAGCGTCGGATCCAAGGGAATCAGTGTGTCTTCGGCTCCGTCTAGGTCGGAGCACACTGGTCCGTCGGATCTGATGGCTTTGGCGCCGACCCCGATCCGTCCATCGGATCCGAGCGAGGGTCTGCTCTCGGATCCCAGAGCGATCGGCTCTCCCTCGGCTTTCGATGTGGTGGAGAGGGCACTGTCGAGTGCTTCCAGGCCCCCGGTCCTTGCTTCGGCTCCGCCCCGCACTCCCTCTCTGTTGGGTCCGGCTTCCATCACCTGGCCCCAGCGACATCCTGCTTCGATGTCCCAGGTCATTCCCTTGGAACAGGACCTGGCTGGTGAGACGTCTTCAGACAGCCCCCCCCAAGGACGTCCCTCACAAGCGAAAGTGCAAGAGGAGGCACGTGGACTCCTCCGAGTCCTTGACTGATGACACAGATTTGGATGAAGGAGAAGGCTCCCCTAGGTCACCCCCCGAGGATGTCTACTTCGGAGACATCATGGAAATGCTCAGGATAAGAGGGGGGTGGTCTGCCCCAAGGCTTCCTCGGACGAATCCGTGTTCCTGGAGACATTCGAAGCAGGCCCATCTACCTCTTGGGTGTCCCCTCCGCCCGACCCCTTAGTGGACCTTATTACCACTAGGGCGTGGAAGGAGCCGGACACTGTGAAGCCAGTCCCCAAATGCCCGGACAAGATCCTTAGTCCGCCCTCCGAAAGGTCCCATTGGAGCAAGGGTCCCCCCGTAGATGCCATGTTGGTGGCTGCGTCCACCAAGAGGGAATTAGCTCAGGAGAGTCCCTCGGTCCATCCACCGAGCATGGAGTCCCATTTGATGGACCGTTTAGGGAAGCGGGCTTTTAGTTCACTGACCTTCTCGGTGAGGTCTCTGAACTACATGGCACATGTTATTCGACTGCAGCGGGACCTTATCAAAGAGTACGCTGCGTCGCCCCCAGAGTCCATGTCGGTGGAGGACAAACGGTTGTACTCCACTCAGATGGCCACTCTCAGGTCCATATCTAACACCTCTTTGCGGCTGTTGTCCCACGCCACAGAGGGAGCCGCTAGAGCCAGCGGAGCAGGCCTCATCATGCAACGTCAGGCCTGGCTCCGGCATTGCGATTTCGCGGAACCCTTCAAGGTGTCATTTGCGAATGCCCCTTGCGATGGTTCTGCCCTGTTTGGCAAGACCGTTCGCGAGACTTTGGTCCAGAGCGAAAAGGACGGGAAGACGTTGTCTGCCGTCGGAGTCCGCTTCTCTGCTCCCCAGAGGTCCTTCTCCAAGAACCAAAAGGGACAGAAGAAGATGTGGTTCCGGAAGTCGCAACAATCCCAGTCCACTCCAGATCCCCAGTCCTTCCATGGCAGAGGAGGACAGGGTGGATGCCACCCTAGAGGCAGAGGGGGCCCGAGGAATGGTGAGTCCAGAGAAGCTTTCTCTGACCGGCCCACCCAATGACCCTGAGGGGTTGCCCGACTGCTCCTCTCTGGAGGCAGTCGGGGGACGTTTTTCGAGGCACCTGGCAGCTTGGGAGTCCATCACAACAGACCGCTGGGTGCTTCGCATCATATCCAGAGGATACCAACTTCCCCTTTCTCACATCCCTCACCAACCCAAACACCTCCCCGACGTCCCACCCGATCAGAGGGAGGCTGCAGCTGCGGAAATTCAGCAGCTCTTAGGAAAAGGAGCCATTCAATACATCCCCCCAGACCAGTTCGGATCGGGTTACTACTCCAGGTTCTTTTTGGTGCCAAAAAAGACGGGGGACCTAAGGCCAGTCCTCGATCTCTCCCTCCTGAACCTGTCGGTAACCAAAGAAAAGTCCCGGATAGTCACCCTTCAATCCATTCTCCCCCTGTTGCGGGAGAGCGACTGGATGTGCTCGATAGACCTCAAGGATGCGTATTACCACATTTTGATGGACAAACGATCCAGGAGGTTTCTCCGCTTCCGGCTATGAGCCAGTCATTATCAGTTCAGGGTCCTTCCCTTCGGTCTCACCTCAGCGCCCAGGGTGTTCACCAAGGTATTAGCAGTGATAGCGGCCCACCTGAGGCTGCAGGGAATGCAGGTGTTTCCATACCTAGACGACTGGCTCCTGACCGCCCCAACAAGGCATGTACTCTGCTCAGCCAGGAATTACTTTCTCCACCTTGCTCCCCGGCTGGGGATCACCATCAACACGGACAAATCCTTTCTCAGCCCGACTCAGGTGATAGACTTTATCGGGGCCAGATTAGAAACCAACAACTTACTAGCCTTCTTAACTACCGAGTGACTTCACACCCTGAGGCTACATGTGCGAGCCATTTTAATATCGTCGGCCCCCCCGGCGGGATTGGTCCTGAGGGCGCTGGGCTCCATGGCGGCCGCAATTACCCTGCTCCCCATGGCTTGCCTGAACATGAGGGTTTTGCAGTGGACTCTCCAAGTCCAATGGTCCTTCTGTCGATACCCTCTCAGTCACTCCATTCCCCTCAGCAAGGCTTGCAAAAGGGCTCTCGCATGGTGGTTACAATCACCGGACCTCCAAGCGGGACACCCTTTCTCCATGGCCCCTCCACTCACCACGGTGACCACGGACGCCTCTCGCCTCGGGTGGGGGGGCATTATGCGGGCAGGACAGTCCAAGGCACGTGGAATGATACAGAGACCTCATTGCATATAAATGTTCTAGAGATGAGGGCAGTGCTGTTGCCGTTGCAAGCTCTTCAGAGCCTTCTTCCTACAGGAACAGTTGCAGTTCAGTCAGACAACATGTCAGTGGTCTGGTACATGAATAAACAGGGGAGAACCAGGTCCTACCCACTCTGTTGAGAAGCTATGAGAGTGTGGGAATGGGCTATCTCCACCAACCGCTTTCTTATTGCAACACACATTCCGGGTTGGTCCAGCATCCTGGTGGACAAACTCAGTCACACCATACTGTCTCCTTATGAGTGGTCTCTCAATCCCCAGGTAGCGAAGCTGATATTTGCCGTATGGGGACAACCCTGTTGCGATCTCTTCACCTCTCCTTCAAACACGAAATGCAACAACTACTTCGCTCTAATTCCCCCAGCAGGGGAATTCCCGAGAGACGCTCTGGTGCATGCTTGGCCTCCCTGTCTACTCTATGCTTTCCCCCCTCTACCTCTGATGCTGAAGCTTCTAGAGAAAGCCAGTTGGTTGGGGAGCAAAATGATCCTCATTGCCCCATTCTGGCCTTGTCAAGCTTGGTTCCATTACCTCTGGTCTCATCTGGTGAATCCGCCTTGGATTCTAGATCCCCTCCCGGATCTGATTTCCCACCCCCTAGGCCTCCCAGTCCCGAACCTGGACAATCTCAAGCTTACGGCTTGGTTGCTCCAGTTCCACTCGTAGCTAGGACTCCCGGTATCTCCTCCCCAGTTAAAGTTATCCTAGTAGCAGCACACAAGCCCTCTACTAGGAAAGTCTATAGGAGTAAATGGAGACGTTTTGCTATTTGGGCAGAGCATCAGAACCTAGACCCTTTCACAGCTCTGTTGCCCACCGTCTTGGATTTCCTTTCAGGGCTTTTTCATCAGGGGGCTAGCTGCTCCACAGTCAAAGTTCAACTAGCAGCTATCTCTCATTACCACGTGGGACATGAACTGGGTCCATTGATCACCACGAAGTTATGTAAGTCCTTTCTAAAGGGCACCTTCCTACTCAGACCTCCAATAAAGGAAGTAGTGCCTCCCTGGGATTTGACATTAGTACTTCAGGCCTTAACAGCTCCCCCCTTTGAACCTGCAGCTTCAGCGGATCTCAAACAATTGTCATGGAAAACAGCTTTTCTCGTCGCTATTACTTCAGCTAGGAGGGTTTCTGAACTTCAAGCCCTATGTGTAAAACCTCCTTACTTGACCTTCCACAAGGATAGGGTTTACCTCAGGACCAGTCCCTCATTCCTTCCTAAGATTGCTTCCGAGGCAAATATTAACCAATCCATTAATCTGCCAGTTTTCTTTCCTGAATACCAGAACAAAGGAGAATACAAACTACATTCTTTAGATGTGCATAGACAGCTGCGTTTTTACATTCATAGGATGGCTGGTCATAGACAATCCGACCAGTTGTTCATCTCCTTTGCCAAATTTAACTTAAGTAAATCTGTGTCGAAGGTCACCTTGTTGAGGTGGATTTCACAATGCATCCTTTTGGCTTATGAAAGGTCTGGCAGGCCACACCTCAGGGAGTCCGTGCCCACTCTACTCGGTCCATGTCTACTTCTGCTGCCTTTCGGTCTAGAGTACCCCTGGATGATATTTGCTCAGCAGCCACTTGGGCTTCACCTCATACCTTCATCAACCATTATAAATTGGATATTATCTCTAGAGGGAGAGCGTCCTTTGGCTCTGCAGTGCTCTGGAACATCCTTCCATGAAGGCCGCCCAAGGTACAGGTAGCTGGACACTCTGTCCCAAAGGTTGCTGACAAATGAAGTTAACTACTTCAGATTAAGAAGTTATGTACTCACCATAACGTTCCATCTGAGTAGGTAGACTTCATTTGTCTGCAACCGTCCCACCCTCCTTCCCCCTGACTTTCGGATGTTATTTGGCCAGAAGTTTTTACTCTGCCTTTTAAGGAAGGTAGTTAGTTTCCCTTTTCAGCCTTATTGGTTATGGGCAAACTTGATCTAAGGTCAGTCAGGTTTGGCAGGGGATTATGGGTGAAGGAGAGGAGCTAAGAGCTCAGATCTAAGCTATGAAAGATTGCCGGCTCGGATCCGAGGTTGGATCCGATTCCCAAAGGTTGCAGACAAATGAAGTCTGCCTACTCAGATGGAACGTTATGGTGAGTACATAACTTCTTAATATATATGTATGTTAAAACATATTAAACTGAAACATAAAGAGAATGCATAACTTTAAGCAGTTTAAGCACTATATTCACAAGCAAGTTCTTAGTTGTGTTAAGCAGGTTAAAAAGCTTAATGAATCGATTTATTTTCTTAATTGCTTTATTGGTGAAGTGGCTTTTGTATAAAATGGGAGGGAGTTGTGTTTGTAACCATTCTGATGAAGTCTTGGACGTAAACGTGTTCAGCATTATTTTTTACTGGGTGTGCTGTGTTGTGTTATTAAAGAAGTTTGTGGGTGAGCAACAGCTATCTGAGTGCTTTTTTCTTTTGATTTGTGACTGTTTGGCACTTGGTCCGTGGTTTTTGCTTTATTGTGATTGCAGACAAACTGAGCAGATGCATCCTACTGCCTTATGAGTGGTCCCTCAATCCAATTATTGTGGCGAAGATCTTCAACCGCTGGGGCCAACCTTGCTGCAACCTCTTCGCCTCTCCAGGAAATCACAAATGCAGCAGCTACTTTGTCATAGTTCTCCTGCAGGGGGAGTCCCCAAGGGATGCTGTGATGCACGATTGACCCACGGGACTTCGGTATGCTTTTCCTCCCTTTCCCCTGATTCCCCAATTTCTAAAGACAGCCCTTTGTCTGAGAAGCAGGATAATCCTCATTGCCCCTTACTGGTCACAACAAATTTGGTTTCCTTTCCTCTGGTCTCACCTAGTATATCGACCTTGGATTCTGGATCTAACTCCAGACTTGATCTTGCACCCATAAGGGTTGACTCACCCAAACATATCCAGTCTCAAGCTGACAGCTTGGTTTCTCCACTTCCGGTAATCGCCAGGGAAAATAACCTCCCCAGTGCGTAATATCCTTTTGGCTTTGCATAAACCATCCACCGGGAAAATCTGTTTCAGCAAGTAGAAGATCTTCCTTATTTGGTTCCGGCTAAGACAACTAGACCCCTCTACAGCCCCTGTTAGTGAAGCTTTGGATTATCTTTCAAGTCTTCTTCATTCAGGAGCAGCAGCCTCAACCATCCGGGTACATTTAGCTGCTATCTCAAACTTCCATAATGGATTCCAAGACTCATCACTAATCTTCCATCGTCTCTGCAAAACTTTCTTAAAAGGGCTCTCGCCTATCAGACCACCCTTCAGGGAACCCAGCGTACCTTGGAATTTAACGCTACTACTACAGTCCCTGATACGATTGCCTTTCAAACCTGCTTCCACTTGCGACTTAAAGTTCCTGTCCTGGAAATCACAGTTTTTTGATAGCTGTCATCTCAGCCAGATGCATTTCTGAGCTTCAGGTCTTGTGTACAAAACTCCCTTACATGATATTTCATAAGGATAGAGTATCACTCCAGACTAATCCTTCCTTTCTGCCCAAGGTTATTTCAAAATTGACAATTAATCAAACGGTTGACCTACTAGTCTTTTTTTCCCCAACTACTCAAACAAAGGAGAATACTGCCTTCATTTGCTGGATGTGCATAGGCAATTACATTTTTACCTGGACAGAACTAAGTCAATGCGTAAAACAGACCAGCTATTTGTGTCCTATTCAGGCCTGAAATTGGGAAATTCTGTCTCAAAAGTGACCTTGTCCAAGTGGTTGAAAAACTGTATATCATTGATTTACCAACAAAATAAAATTTCTCTACCTTGCAAAGTCAAAGCACACTCCACCAGGTCAGTAGCAACTTTTGTTGCTTTTCATGCAAGGGCTTCATTGGATGATATTTGTGCAGCTGTGACCTGGGCTACCCCTCATACCTTTATCACTCCTTACAAATTGGATTTGGTCTCTAGGGGAAGAGCATTCTTTGGTTCAATGGTACTCAGGAACATCCTTCCATAAGGGCTTACCAGGACTAAAAGTAGCTAGGGACTCTGTCCCATCAATAAGGAATGAATGAAGATTAACAACATCAGATAAAGAAGTTATGTTCTTACCATAACGTTTCATTTGTGTTGTTCATCTTCATTCATTCATTATGTCCCACCCACCTTCCCCCTCCAGAGGATTGGGTCCTACTCCTACTTTTAAGGTTTCTGCTCAGAAAAAGCCTCTGTTTTACTTATTATGGGCAAACGTGATCTGAGGTAACAGGGATAAGGACATTGTGGGTAAAAGCTTAGCTCAAGAGTTTTTTTGGCTGGCATGAGCTTGTTATAAGGCCGACTCAGTTCTGAGGATGGAACCGACACCCATCAGTAATGAATGAATGAAGATGAACAAAACAGATGGAACATTATGGTAAGAACATAACTTATTCTTACATTCTTTGGACATTCACAGACAGTTATCTTTCTACCTACATAGAACTAGAGCTCATAGAAAGTCAGAGCAGTTTTTCATTGCCTTTTCACCAAATAGGTTGGGCTAGGATGTCTCTAAGATTACTTTAGCTAAATGGATTATGGAGTGTATTTCCACAGTTTATTCTTAGCAAGGCAACCAACTTCCCCTGCCAGTTAGAACCCATTACACCAGATCAATATCGACCTATTTAGTTTTCTGCTAGAACACCAATTGATAAAATCTTTCCTGCAGCTACTTGGTCCACAGCCCATACATGTGTGTCTCATTACAAGCTGGACATCATTTCCAGGAACAGAGCCTCCTTTGGTTCACCGGTGCTCAGGCATATCCTTCCTTGAGGTCCTCCCAGGATTTTTGTAGCTGAGGACTCTGACCGATTTGTGATGCATAATGAAATGGACAACATCATATTAGAAATTATATACTTACCATAACTTGGTATCGGTGTTGTCCAATTTTATTATGCATCACATCCCACCCTCCTTCCCCTTCCTTGTACAGCTGAGAGTGATCTGGAGGATTACAGAACCCACTGGTTCCTAGTTTGGACTCCAGTAGGTCCTTTGTCTCTGTATTTCTTTTATCCTTGAGAGAATCATCTTGAAAAAGGGGCAGCAAACTCGATCTAAGGGTTTGAAGAGGAGTGAGGCATTATGGGAGAGGGAGGAGTTTGAGGCTTGGATCGTATGTCTGAGAAATGTCCGGCTTGGATCCAAGGATGGATCTGAAGACTAATTTGTGATGCTTAATGAAATTGGACAACACAGATACCAAGTTATGGTAAGTATATAACTTCTATTAAACCATCACTTATGACATAAACAATTATACATGTATATAACTGAAAACAAGCCACACCGACACAATCCTAGCTGCAAGCATTTTGCATCACAAACCATACTGACACACTCCCAGTTGCAAACACTATACATCACTTATAATCTACCAAGTCATTTTTAAACATTACATAACTCATATAAGTCCTGCCTTCTTTTAAACCTCATTCCTCCCCTGTATGTATTGTTCCCACAATTCCTATTTTTTCCTATGTAGTTTGCTCCTACCCTTTTTTAAAGATCTCCGTTCCAGTAGTTTTCCCTGTTACTATATTCAGTAGTATAGTTGGTTAAGATTTTGATTTCCATTTTCTAGTAATTGCTTTTTTGGCAGCCACCATAATAAGAAACAGTAAGGCCTTACCATGTCTAGGCAATTCTGATTCTGTATCGTAGAAAAATCATCTCCCTCATCACACCAGTCTGACCACCCAGCAACTCCAACACTGCATCCTTAAAGTCGACCAACTCCCAGAAAATATGTTCCCAGTTACCTCTTTCTTCCCCTTCACACATCAAACTTTTGCTGTCTACCTGAGGAAAAATTCTCTGGAGTTTACTTCAGGTATGAAGATATACATGTAAACATTTCCAAGCAAAGATCCTAAACCTTCTAGATTTTGTTGCATATTTGGGTGCCATACATATATCCTCCCATTGTTTCTTTGTGAGTTGCTTACCTAATCTCTCTTACAAATTATTTCTAACTTTCTAACTTCTTTAACTTCCTCTGATTGATTCCTATAGTTATCATGCAGTACTTTATATGCCGTACTAATTATATCGTTTTGAGCAGCTGCATCTGTTCAGTATTCTTCTATAAACTCTACCAGTGCTGAGCTTTCAGTTAGGATCCCCTATTCCTTTCTCTTTGCCTATACTCTGATATCAATCCTTCACAGGGACTGCAATATCTAGCCTGCAGTTCAAATGTATTCTTGGCTTCTTCCATTCTGTTACCTTTTCCTCTTTATTTGCTCCCAATACATTGATTCCTTTGCCAGTTTTCTTTATTAAATTCCATATTATTAATATTATGTGTACCCCTACTTGCAGTCATCTCTGTCAGCAGAATCTACTTTCTCCATTTCCGTGTTGGCTTAGTTCTTAGAATACTTTTTGGTACATTATGAATGTAATATTCAGTATGGTTATTGTTATTCTCCTTAATGATCTGCATTCAAAATCCCTGATTTTCTGTATTTCTTGAGTCCCCCAAGTTCATTATCATCCCTTTCCACTTTGAATTACAGATTTCTGCTTGTGCTATGTATAAGGAACCTTAACTGTATAGCTCTGAAATACCCCTTCAAATCAGATAGTGAACTAACACACTGGAAGGAAATGCACAGGACACAGTAGAGGCAGAGCTCTCAACTTTTACCAACAGCATTTGGAACAAAGTAACTAAGGAAAAGGCCCCAAATTAGGGACACATTTTAAATGGTGGCATTATTATCTTAGAAATTCTCAAAATGATTTCCAATTTTAGGAGGAATGGAAAAAAAACTGTGAGAAACATCAAGGGGGTGCCCCGACAAAATAGTGGCTGTTGAGAGGTCTGCAGTAGAGTAATAATAAAATAGCAATTTACTCAACCATTCTGATGACATCCATAGTACACTGGATGAAAGCTCTAAATAATTAAGTAAAACACTGTTTTATTATTACTCTACTGTGTCCTGTGTGTTTCCTTCCAGTTTGTTGGTTCATGGTTTGTCTTGTCTTGGATTTTGCTATTTCAAATCAGATAGTGCCAAAACACCTTGTTCAATTGGAATAATCAGCTTATCCTACTTGACTCTTGCTGTCTTCCCCTCCCAGATAAAATCCTTCAGCTCTTTATTAATTGCTACCCACATCTTATCCTTCAGTTGATAAAAATATGCATGACCTGTGTATAAAACTAAAGGGACTAAAACATTTTAACTGCTTGTATTTTGCTGTACATATCCATATAACAGTGTTTCCCATTTCTCAGTTTTTGTATTATCTTTTGTTTAGTGTTTTCCCACATATCCTTAGCTGCCACACCAGCATTCTTTTTAATCCATACTTCTAAGTACTTTATTTTGTCATGCCCTCATACATATGGATATTGCTGAACCAATTTCTGTGTGGGTACATAATTTACAGCTATTGCCTTTGTTTGAGTTTCATTAATTTTGTATCCTGAAAAGATTTGAAACTGCCTCAAAATGTTCCACAACACTGTAATGTCCTTTTCTTGTTTTATCAGGTATAAAATAATATCTGCAAATAGAGCCATCTTTTCTTGACTAACATACCAATTATATCCTTGAATTTCTGAGTCTCTTATTTTCTTTGCCAATGGCTCTAAATATAGAGCAAATAACAAAGAAGACAAAAGACACACCTGCCTGGTTCACTGCTCAAACAGAAATTATTAGAGAAGAACCCACCCACTTTAATTTTCACCTCCGATCCCTCATATACCCTCTGAATCAACCTTATAATTTTATCAGGGAATGCAAGTGCTTCCATTGCCTTGCTTGTAAGCTCCCAGCTTAGTCTGTCAAATGTGTTCTGTGCATCAAGACCCACCAATTCAGCTTCCCTCTGAATCATCAGTGTTCTGTTAATGTCAAATGTTTGCCTTTCCTCCAAAAAACACTTTGATTCATGTCTATCAGTTTTGGCATCACCTTTGCCATTTGTTTACCCATTATATACATAAGCACTTTATAATCATGGTTTAGGATAGACATGGGCCTATATGAAGCTGTATCTGGTGGGTCTTTACCCTCTTTAGGTATTACAGTCACCACCGCTTTATTTCAGAAAGTTAGTGCTTCTCCTCCTCTTAAATTACTGTTAAACAAAATCTTCCAGATGTTTATTAGTTTTTCCCTTCTAACGTCCAAACTTCAACAAGAATACCATCTGTTCCAGGGGACTTTCCTGTTGAATGATTATAGGTCACCATTTTTATATCATCTCCTCCTATCCTGTTTTTGTAATTGAGCCTCATCTTCCTCTAACCTTAGCAAATTTAATTCTTCCATAAACATTTCCATTTGTACCTTTTCTTGATCTCCATATTTCTCTGCTTTATGCACATTCATAAAAATTCAGAAATATTTCTCGTACCTCTACAGGTTATATCTTAGTGGGCCTGATTCACGATGGCTTGCACGGAGTCTAAGAGTAGTGTAAGACTCCATGCAGCCATCATGTCCGACGAGCGATCCACAAACAGCCTGCAGGGGCGTGTAAGAGAGCTCCTAAAACGGCTCTTACACGGACAGGGCTTGGATATGCAAATTATCTGACTTGCAGCTAAAAGGCATGCAAATGAGGCAATTTTACGATCCAGGAAGCACAAACCTGTCCGTGTAAGAGCCGTGTTATCTGCAGAAATGTACTCAGTTGACAACTGAGTACCGTTCTGCAAATAGCACAATGGAGCCTTATCAGCTCCAAATAAAGGTTGCATATGTTCCAGGAAGCATGTCAGTGGCCATATATGTGGCAATGTACCTCCATGCAAAATTAAAATAAAAATGTATTTTTTTGGGTTTTATGCAAACCATCAGTATACAATGTAAGGGAATAGCAATCTGAAAACAACATGGCCACCGAGTAGGGTTGCTAAGGGGGGAAGCTCAGTGTAAGACATGTAACTAAGCATTAGTAGGCAATCCTATGTAAATGAGTGTTAGGATAGTGAATCACACTTTTACATAACATATGAGCACATTCCCTGGAGTGTAGGAGTAGGATAAGGGGGAGTAACAGAGTAGGAGATAGGTGACATCACAGGGGGTATGTATGAAAGAAATGAAGCTCATTGGAGCAGAGTGGCATGTGAAAGCTGACAGTTGGACATCATGGAAAGAGGTGTGTCAACAGGTAGACATGGGAAAGCCAAGAAATGTAAGGTGTACACTGTGGATAACACCAAAGTTTCTTGCTGAGCGTGCATGCGCGCATGTGCGTGCTGGGAAGCCCGAGTAAGATGGAGTGCGCGCTTGTAAGCATGAGTGCGCACGTTTAAGCCGGAGTAAGCATGTATAAGGCTGTTTAAAGAGTTATAAGTGCGTTTGCGCTGGTGTGAGCGCGTTTTAACCCGAATAAGCAAGTTGTAGTCCATCTAACCATGGGTGCGCGTGTGTTAGCTGCTGTACGCGTGTTTTCCCTTGTATGCGCGTCGCTTCCCCCTGAGGAAACAGAGAGGAAAAAGGAAGCACAACAAATTGTAGGAAGCTACCAGGTACTAGCATAGCTAGCAGGTGAAAACAATCAGAATCAGGCAATTACACAGGCAGAACAGTAGCCCAGCCCAGCACTGAAAACTCTGCAAACAACAGTGCAGTATGTTTCTCTCAACAGACACTGCAACACTGGAGTAAGCTGCTAGAAGTGAAAACTGAAAAAGCTTCACTCAGACAAAAAATGCTAGGGGCTGCCATAGCTGTTATAAGGCGGCATATACAACATGCTGAGGGTGGTGACAATGCAAATGCTGCCGGACAGCCCACAGTGAGGAGACGGAGAAGAGTGTACAGGCCCAGGTTCACCTACCAGGGGTTACATGAGCTGGAGATAGTGGAGCGCTATAGAGTGGACAGAGACCTCCTGCAGCAAATTGTTGAGCTGTGTAGGCCACGCCTCACACGCAGAACCAACAGAGGGGAACCCATCCCAGTGGAAACCAAGGTATGTGTTGGCCTAAGAATACTAGCAACAGGCACCTTCCAGAGACCAACTGGTGATATGATGGGGATATCACAGGCATCAGCATCCAGGGTACTGCACCAGTTCCTGGATGCCATGTCAGAACATGTCGGTGATCATGTATATTTCCCTAATTCCCGTGAGGTATTGGCCAGCAATATGCGTCTCTTCCAGCAAATAGCGGAATACCCTGAGGTAGTGGGTGCAATAGACTGCAT
Organism: Protopterus annectens; assembly: GCF_019279795.1. NCBI lineage: Eukaryota > Metazoa > Chordata > Ceratodontiformes > Protopteridae > Protopterus > Protopterus annectens. The sequence continues at coordinate 137,194,028 of NC_056745.1, forward strand.
GCATATACGCATCAAAGCACCAGCCAGTTAGCGGGGTAGGGCCTACATTAACCGCAAGGGCTTCCCCTCCATCAACTGCCAGGTTGTGTGTGATGCCCAGGGCATAATAATGAATGTGTGTGCTGGCTGCCCTGGAAGCTACCATGATTCCCATATCTGGCATCTGACGCAGCTGTACCAGACATTTGCCAATGGGGACATCCCACATGGTCACCTACTGGGGGATGCTGGCTATGCACTGGAGCCGTGGCTGATGACACCCATCAGAAATGCACACACACCTGAACAGGAACGCCATAATGAGGCACACGCACAAACACGTAATGAAATAGAGCGTGTGTTTGGGCTGCTCAAGTCATGGTTCCAGTGCTTGGACACATCTGGTGGAGCCTTGCAGTACTCACCAACTACATGTACCCAAATTGTCATGGTATGTGCTATGCTACATAATATGATTCTGCGAAAACAGCTGCAGCAGGACCAGCGTAGGCCTGGCCCAAACAGCCCCCCACCATTGCCAAGGCCATCACAGGCAGAGCGTGACTCGGAGGAGGAACAACCTGAGCCTGCCCCAGTAGGCAGAAGGAGGCGTGCCCAGTATGCCTTGGCCTTGGCAAAGAGGCAACGCATAACACATACACTGGCTCAGTAGGAACCCTGGAAATGATACCTCTCTCTGATCACACATATAGTAAAAGGGATGCCTAGGTTGACACAACCTGCTTTCAAACATGTACAGGGAGTGTAGTATGTGCATCCAACATAGGCAGCCCTGCAGCACCACCTGAGGCATGATTGCCATGTGTTAAGCAATGTAAAACCATGTAGTATATGCAAACTTGATGACCCTGAGTAACATCCTACCCTCACTAAGCATGATGCCACAATATGAAGACAAGATGATCAATTACAACAATTGGCTTAAGTATTGTTGTTAGTCAAAGGGGATCCAATGCCTGTCAGCCTGGGATGACATGCTGAGCAAGACACAATGCTCCACTAGGGATGGCTTGCACCTATAACCCTTGGCCTTTTGGATACTGGCAAAGGCTGTTGTCACCCCCATAGTGCCTTGAATAGGTAAGGCTCAAAACACAAACCCACCTCCATAGGTATCACAAGGGATACGAAAGTAGAAGTAATGCTACCCAATGTCAGAAGTCTAAACTGCAAGATGCATGCAGTCCAAACTCTCCTCAGCATGGAGAATGTTGATATCTGTGCAGTAACAGAAACCTGGTTCAAGGCTCACAAGAGCACCCTAGCACTACCAGGTTACACCTCATACCATGCTTTACAGCCCCAAAACATGGAACAAACTACAAAAGGAGGGTGAGTATCAATAATTGTCAAGGATACCCACACCCCCAGGTTGGTGCCACAGCATGAAGCAGCACAGACTATCCACGTGCAAGTAACAGTGGCTAAACCTGCCTCCCAGTTCGTAGCCTGCTACACACCACCCTCCTAAATCCAGGAACCCCACTTGGCCTACTTGAGAACACATGAAAATATGAAGGTCTCTCCAAACAACATTATACTGGGCGACTGCAACTACCCAAACATAGACTGGGAGCATTATGCTAGCTCCAACACCCTAGGCCAAAGGTTCCTAGAATTCATAAACCGAAGTGCTATGGAACAACTTGTCACCACTCCCACAAGAGGGGTAAACATACTGGACCTGATAATCACCAACATGGGGACTCTATGGCCAAGATGAGAAGTGTATCCCTCACTGGTAAGATCAGACCATAGAGTAATCTCACTGGATATTCACATCCTGACCCCAGTCCCTGGCCAGAAAACCACAGTGAAAAACATGTGTAAAGCAAAGTATGCACTCCTCCAAACTGAGGTGGAATCCATTAAAGCCTTTGTGCCTGTGGAAAATATGGCCCAGACCTCAGAATCCTTTATAAATGCATGGTATGAACACCTTCAGGAATGCATGGATTATGCAATCCCAAATAAAACCAAGACCCAATCCTCCAAAGGCAGGCATCCTGTCTGGTGGACCCCAGCCATCAACAAACTATGCAGGAGAAGAAAGAAGCTACTACATGATAGAGCAAAACCCAAAAAGGGAAGGCATCACTGATCAGTATTATGACAAAAAACTATGGCCACACATAAAATCCTCTAAGGCCAGCTACGAGATAAAAATTGTACAGGACACTAAGGATAACCACAATGCTTTCTTTACTGATGGTAGGAACCTAGGTGGGAATTCCCAGATATGCTCAGAATTAGTCCAAAATGACAAACAATACACCAAACCCGCAGACATTGCCAACATCTGACCTGACAGGTTCAGTGCAAACCCCCACCACCACCACCAAAAGGCCGAACATCTATCCCAGCAGAGTGCTGGCCCCCTGACATTGCAGATGCTCAGGTAACAGCCAGCATCTCCAAAGCAAAACACACAGCATCAATGGGACCAGATGGTGTCCTGGGCTGCATCCAACATGAAGTCCAAGAAGAATTGAATACCAAATAAAACTACTGCTCAATCTCAGCCTTACCACAGGATATGTACACAAAGAGCAGTGTACAGCAACAGTGGTCCCTCTCCACAAAGGTGGTGCCTGAGTGGATACTGCAAACTATCACCCCAGAATCCTGACTAGCTTGCTCTGCCAAGCTATGGAAAGGATCATCATGGACCTCAGAAATAAAGATATTGGGGACCTACAGACACTGGACCCTACCCAGTGTGGCTTACTTAAGGGCAGATCCTGCCCCTTAAACCTGGTTGAGTCATTTGAAACAGTCACCAAGGCCATTGATGAGGGGAAGGTGGTCCACACAGCCTACTTGGACCTTGCAAAAGCCTTCCATACAATACCCCATGTGGTCATTATAGATAAGCTCACCAGCTTAAATATAAACCCCTATGTCACTAGATGGGTTGCAAACCGGCTCAAGGACAGAACTGACATGGTCAGAAATGCTGGAGCCATGTCAGAGTCCAAACCAGTTACAACTGGCATCCCACAAGGCTCAGTCCTGGGACCCCCCTTATTTGGTACATATTTCTCGGAGGTACAGGCCAACATGGAAGGACTGTGTCTGAACAAGTTTGCAGATGACTACAAACTGGGCGCCATATCTGACCCTCCAGCTGACACAAGCATCCTACAAAAGGGCCTCATAGAAACAGACAACTGGTGCCAGAGCCATGTCATCAAGCTAAACGCAAAAAAGTGTGTAGTCATCCCCTTTGGAAAAACAGTAAGTGCCCACCAATTACCACATAGGTGGTAACCCATTAAGTACAGAAGAAGTAATAAGAGACCTGGGGACACAAGTTGATAGAAATCTTGCATTTGACAACCATGTGGCCGTAGTGGTTATAATAACATTTCATATACCCACCTAATCATGAAGGTATTCACATCTACATCAGGGGAGGTCATCGTGCCTCTTCAGTCATCCTTCATCAGGCTCACAATTGAGTACAATGCCCCTTGTGGGATGTACCTTAGCAGACACCACCAGCAACTGGGAAGACCCCAAAAGTACCTCACCAGGAGGATCAAAGTGCTATTGGCAAAGGCTCTTGCGACCCCCATAGTGCCTTTTTTAGGCAAGGCTCAAAAGACAAACCCACCTCCATAGGTATCACAAGGGAAAAGAAACTAAGAGTAATGCTACTCAATGCCAGAAGTCTAAACCTCAAGATGCACGCACTCGAAACTCTCTTTAGCATGGAGAACATTGATATCTGTGCAGTAACAGAAACCTGGTTCAAGGCTCCCGAGAGCACCCCAGCACTACCAGGTTATACCTCTTACCATGCTTTTCGGCCCCAAAACTTGGACCAAACCACAAAAGGAAGGGGAGTATCAATATTTGTCAAAGATACCCACACCTCCAGGCTGGTGGCACAGCACGAAGCATCAGAGACTGTCCATGTGCAACTAACAGTGGGTAAAACTGCCTTCCAGTTTATAGCCTGCTACAGACCACCTTGCCAAACCCAGGAAACCCACTCGGCCTTCCTGAGAACACTGGAAAATATGAAGGTCTCTCCAAACACCATTATATTGGGCGACTTCAACTACCCAAACATAGACTGGGAACATTACTCTAGCGCCAACACCCTAGCCCAAAGGTTCCTAGAATTTATAAACTCAAATGCTATGGAACAACTTGTTACCACTCCCACAACAGAGAAAAACATACTGGACCTGATTATCAGTAACATGGGGACTCTATGCTCCAGACCAGAAGTGTATCCCTCACTGGTAAGATCAGACCATAAACTAATCTCACTGGATATTCACATCCCGACCCCACCCCCTGCCCTGAAAACCACAGTGAAAAACTTCTCTAAATCAAATATCACACTCCTCAAAACCGAGGTGGAATCCTTCAAAGCCCCCGGGCCTGTGGAAAATATGGCCCACACCGCAGAATCCTTTATAAACGCATTCTATGTACACCTTCAGGAATGCATGGATCATGCAATCCCAAATAAAACCAAGACCCAGTCCTCCAAAGGCAGACGTTCTGTCTGGTGGACCCCAGCCATAAACAAACTATACAATAGAAGGAGGAAGCTACCACATGATAGAGCAAAATCCCAAAAAGGGAAGGCATGTCTGATCAGTATTAGCAAAAAACTATGGGCACTCATAAATTCGTCTAAGGCCAGCTTCAAGAGAAAAATTGCACAGGACACTAAGGATAACCACAAGGCTTTCTTTAGTTATGTTAGGAACCTGGGTGGGAATTCCCAGATATGCTCAGAATTAGTCCAAAATGACAAAAAATACACCGAACCCACAGACATTGCCAACATCCTAGCTGACAGGTTCAGCGCAAACTTCTCCCCCCCTCCCCACCAAAAAGGCAAATATCTATCCTAGCAGAGTGCTGCCCCCCTGACATCTCAGATGCTCAGGTAAGAGCTGCCCTCTCCAAAGCAAAAAACACAGCATCAATGGGACCAGACGGTGTCCCGGGCTGTGTCCTACATGAACTCCAAGAAGAGCTAAACTCAAACATAAAACTACTGTTCAATCTCAGCCTTACTACAGGATATGTACCCAAAGAGTGGCGTACAGCAGCAGTGGTCCCTCTCCACAAAGGTGGTGCCTCAACGGATCCTGGAAACTATTGCCCCATAAGCCTGCCTAGCTTGGTCTGCAAAGCTATGGAAAGGATCATCATGGACCTCATAAATAAAGATATTGGGGACCTACAGACACTGGATCCTACCCAGTTTGGCTTTGTGTAGGGCAGATCCTGCCTCTTAAACCTGGTCGATGTCTATGAAACAGTCACCAAGGCCATTGACGAGGGGAAGGTGGTCCACACAGCCTACCTGGACCTCGCAAAAGCCTTCAATACAATACCCCACTCGGGCATTATAGATAAGCTCACCAGCTTAAATATAAAACCCTATGTCACTAGATGGGTTGCAAACTGGCTCAAGGACAGAACCCACATGGTTAGAATTGCTGGAGCCATGTGGGACTCCAAACCAGTTACAAGTGGCATCCCACAAGGCTCAGTCCTGGGACCTCTCTTGTTCGGTATATATTTCTCGGAGGTACAGACCAACATGGAAGGACTGTGGCTGACCAAGTTCGCAGATGACTGCAAACTGGGTGCCATAATCGACTCTTCAGCTAACACAAGCATCCTCCAAAAGGGCCTCATACAAACAGGCAACTGGTGCCAGAGCCATGGCCTCAAGCTAAACGCCAAAAAGTGTATAGTCATCCCCTTTGGCAAAAACAAAGTGCCCACAAATTACCACATAGGTGGTAATCCATTAAGTACAGAAGAAGTAATAAGGGACCTGGGGACCCAAGTTGATAGCAATCTCTCATTTGACAACCACGTGGCCAAAGTGTTTAGAAAAACATTTTATATAGCCCACCTAATCATGAAGGGATTCACATCTAGATCAGGGGAGGTCATCATGCCTCTTTACTCATCCCTCATCAGGCCCATAATTGAGTACAATGCCCCTTTTGGGATGTACCTTACCAGACACCTGCAGCAACTGGAAAGACCCTAAAAGTACCTCACCAAGAGGATCAAAGGGCTCAAACAGATGCCATATGCTGCCCGGTTAAAGAAACTCCAGCTCTACTCAGTGGCATACCGCCTGGTCAGAGGCGATCTGTGCCTGATGTATAAAGCCATGTCCAGCCCGGAATTAATGGACATGCTGCACCTCAGAAAATCCAAATCCCATCGAGCGACGCGCTCAAGAGACTTGAACCTCAGCACTGAAATAAATAGGACATGCTGGAGGGACAGATTCATAACCCAGAGGCTCCCTTCACTCTGGAATAAAATCCCAGTCCAGGTTAAGCAGAGTCCTTCATTGACTCTCTTCAAGAGGAATCTTGATGAGTGTATGGGAGATTGTAAGTTTACCCTGTGTATCACTTTTATGTCACAGTTAGACAGAGGCACAGTATACTAACCTTGAAAAATGTCATGGAAAACACCAGTTAAAATGTGTGTTGAAGGACAAACACACTCTGACTAGGATTAGAAATGCCCAAGGGCACATAGCCTAGTGTTTGTCAATGTCCACCCAAGTTGCAGAATACACTAGTAATGTTGGACAAGCCTGGTTTAAGTAGGCCATAGCTGAACAAAATGCAACATGGTCATACCTTAGTCTGGTGTGCTCAGTATGAATATTTAAAGTAGTGATGGGACTCAAACCCAGGATACTGTGCACCAGAGTGAAAGGACTGAACCACTACACTATGACAATATTACAGTGTTTGGTCAGTATGAAAGAATGTTGACAAGTGTATGCAAACTGTCCCATGGAAACTTGCAGGCACAGCATAATCCCTGTTGGGTTCAGACACAAAGCAGTTGGGCAGTAAGAACACAACATGACTTCCAACACACACACTGTAAATGTCAACTATTGTTCAAGTTCACACACAGCCACAAATGTAGTGGACCTCCGATCTCAACATATGGAAAGGTCACACTGGGCATGCTCACACACTGATAAATGAGACATATGTCAGGCAACAAACCATGGAAAGGCTGAACTGGGCATGCTCACACACTTAGGCCATGTCCCAGTATAGCAGTTGGCCACACATATCTGGCATTTGTATGTGTTAAGCCAGGAACCTCCCACAATACAGCAATCTGCCCAGTGCACACAGTTAAATGACAATAGAGACATAAGTAATATACTGGAACCCTGTCATGATCAGACATCTTCCACAGATACACAAGTTGTTCATAGAAACAGGGAAAGCTATGGCAATAAAGACCTGCAAACAGTTTATCAGCAACAAATATTGTGCATCCCAAACATAAACATATGGGTTCAGAGGTCGATACTAGGCTGTTTGCCCTAGGGAATACATAAGCCTAGCCAGAGTGTATTTGCCGTCTGCCTCCCCAGTACAGTAGCCTACTGTGCCTCTGTAAAGTAGGTCACAGAAGGCACAGTTTAAGGCTAGTTTGCTTTGCCTCCATCAAGCAGGGATACAGTGGAGATCCCAGGGGTTGAATTTGCAATGTCACATCCATGTGGCTGGAGTTTGCTGGAAGAGGGTTGGCAAGGGGCTATGTCTAACATTAATTGGGATTCAATTCCAGACTGAGGGGAGCCTTATCTGTAGTGTCTGGGCAATTTCACTGTCAAAACTTGCAAGTGATGATCTTGAGGGATTGAAGTGTCTTGCCAATACTGTTCAGAGATGTCTTCCCTCTGTGGGATATTGCTCTGTTATGTATTAGCTCCCTCCTTCTGTTGTACAGCTTATATATGGCTGGTGTCAACCAGACAGGTCTCCTGTTGTGGAGGAGTCTTGGTTTTATTTGGAATAGCATGATCAATGAAAACCTGCAGGTGCTCATAGAATGCATTTGTAAAGGATTCTGCAGATTGGGCTGTATAATCCTCCAGCACAGGGCCTTTGAAGTATTCCACCCCAGTCTTCACAAGTGCAAAGTCTGCTTTTGAGAAATACTTTGTTAGCAGTGATGTCCTTGCCTGGGGGTGGGGATCGGATATGGACGTCTAGGGAAAGTTGGTTATGGTCATATCTTAACAATGGTGGTCTACCTCTGGTGTGGAACATAGAGTCCCCATGTTGGTGAGGATCAGGTCCAATATGTATTCCCCCTTGTGGCTGTGGTGACTGGTTCTGCCATAGCACATGGATTCACAAATTGTAGTGGCTGTAGGGTGATGTTGTTGAGGCCTGAGTAGTTCCCCCAGTCAATATTCCTGTACCTGAAGTTAACCACTGTAATGGCGTATGTGAACACCTTCATATCCCACACTGTTCCCAGGGAAGCCAAGTGTGGTTCCTGGATATGGGAGGGGGTGGTCTGAACTACACACCAAACCAAAAGGCAGTTTTGCACAATGGTAGTTGTATATGTATGGCCTGTCATGCTTACTGCAGTGGTAACAACCCAGAGGTGTGTGTATCTGTGATGTATATAGGTTCATAGGTTCATACTAGGCTATCTGCCCTAGGGCACTTATAAGCCTAGCCAGAGTGTGCGTGGCTTTCGCCACCCCTTGGAATGAGAATACTATGCTCATGTAGGGTTTAGTTTACTGTGCCTCTGTGTAGTAGTGACACAGAGATGACCCCCGAGGTAAACCTACGAACTCCCATCCACTTGTCAAGATTTCTCTTCAAGAGAGTCAGTGAGGGGCTCTGCCTAATATGGACTGGGATTCTGTTCCACAGTGTAGGGAGCCTCTGGGTTATGAATCTGTCCCTCCAGCATGTCCTATTTATTTCTGTGTTGAGATTCAAATCCCCCGCTCTCGTGGCTCTGGTGGATTTGGATTTTCTGAGGTGGAGCATGCCCATTAATTCTGGATTGGACATGGCCTTGTACATCAGGCATAGATCACCTCTGAGTAGGCGGTATGCGACTGAATAGAGCTGTAGTTTCTTCAGCCGGGCAGCATATGACATATGTTTGAGACCCTTGATCCTCTTGGTGAGGTACGTTTGGGATCTGTCTAACTTTTGGGGATTTTGCTCTGTCATGTAGTAGCTTCCTCCTCCTGTTGTACAGCTTGTTAATGGCTGGGGTCCACCAGACAGGACACCTGCCTTTGGGGGAATGAGTCTTGGTTTTATTTGGGATTGCATAATCCATGCATTCTTGAAGGTGTCCGTAGAAAGCGTTTATAAAGGATTCAGCAGTGTGGGCTGTGGTTTCCACTGGCCCAGGGGCCTTGAAGGATACCACTTCAGTCTTAAGAAGTGTGAAGTCGGCTTTTGAGAAATTCTTCACTGTGGTCTTTTGTGCTGGGGGTGGGGGTGGGATGTGGATTTCCAGTGAGATTAATTTATGGTCTGATCTCACCAATGAGGGGTATACTTCCAGTGTGGAGCATTGTGTCCCCATGTTTGTGATGATCAGGTCTAGTATATTATCTCCTCTTGTGGGAGTGGTGACTAGTTGTTCCATTGCATTTGAGTTTATGAATTCTAGGAACCTTTGGCCTAGGGTGTTGGGGCTTGAGTAATGCTCCCAGTCTATGTTTGGGTAGTTGAAGTCTCCCAATATGATGGTATTTGGAGAGACATTCATACTCTCCAGTGTCTTCAGGAAGGCTGAGTGGGGTTCCTGAGTTTGAGAGGGTGGTCTGTAGCATGCTACAAACTGTAGGACAGTTTTGCCTACAGTTAGTTGCACATGGATGGTCTCCAATGCTTCGTGCGTTGCCACTAACCTGGAGGTGTGGGTATCTTTGATGAATATGGATACTACCCCTCCTTTTGTGGATCGGGCCAAGTTTTGGGGCTGAAAAGCATGATATGAGGTATAACCTGGTAGTGCTGTGGTGCTCTCAGGAGCCTTGAACCAGGTTTCAGTCGCTGCACAGACATCAATGTTCTCCATACTGAGGAGGGCTTAGAGAGCGTGCATCTTGAGGTTTAGACTTCTGGCGCTGAGCAGCATTACCCTTAGTTTTTTTCCACTTGTGTTTTCTAGGGAGGTGGGTTTGTCTTTTGAGCCTTGCCTAAAAAAGGCACTATGGGGGTGGCAAGAGCCTTGGCCAATATCCGGAAGCCCAGGGGTGACAGGTGCAAGCCGTCCCTTGCGAAGCAGGGTGGCTTGTCAAGCATGTCATCCCAAGCAGACAGACATTGGATCCCCTTAGAGTGACACCAGTAATTGAGCCAGTTGTTAAAGCTGATCATTTTGTCTTTGTACTATGGCATCATTCTTGGTGAGGGTAAGATGCTGCTCAGGGTCAGGGTCATACTGGGGCTACATAATCAGAGAGCTCCTCTATGTCTCTTTTCATGTAGTCCAGGGAGTTACGTCTCAGGTCATTCACACCGGCATGGACAATGACTGAGTCATATTTGTACTTGCTTTGGAGTGACCTGAGTGCTTGTGTTATGTGGCTGATTCTAGCGCCCGACAGGCAGCTTACTGTAACCTTTTTCTTGTTCAGTCTGGTGAGCAGGACGTCAGTGTGTCTGACTATGGAGTCATCTATTACAACTGTATCAGGCATGTTGTTTGGCCTTAAGGGCTATGACTGTTTGGCACACTGACTTTGTGAACTATGTGTTGCATGTGCTATGTTTAGAGGTAGTGGCTGCTTGGATGTCTGCTTTGGAGGCCTCTGTTGTTTTGGTAGATTTTTAATTAGAGCTTCCGAGTATGTTATTGTGTGTTTACGTGTTTGGTTTGCAGTTGTGATAGGTCTATGTGAGACTGGGTTTGTGATGTGTGTGGTTACCTTCTCCTCCTGACTGGTTTTGCCAGTACTGAGTCGAGAGAGCTCAGCCACCAGTTTGGCTATATAGTTGCATCTCTCACATATATTTGTATTTGTTGGGAGGAGGAGGAGAGGGTTGTTTGTGTACATGAGGCAGTTGTAACATTGCCTCAAGATTCCCAGATTCACCAGCTGAACTGGAGAGGACGCCAGTAATTGACCCTTCGACATGCTAGAATAGTGTAAGGGATTGCTGTGTAACTGAGTCAGAAAGGACCTATAGGGAAATGGGTACTCAAGGGGATTGTAGGTGGATGTAGTGCCTTCTTTTTGTTTAAGAGTGCTTTACCTGTGTAAAAATGCTTTAGGAGCAAGTGCTGGCCTTTTCAGAAAGAGAATAGACTGTTTAGATTGAAAGTAGAGCAGTTCTAAGGGAAAAACTGAAGAGCATATGGATATGGATACACTCCCTGGTTGTGTTGTGTGTTACAAGTCCTGTGTTCACGAAGCATGGTATAAAACATAACCAGGCAGTGCTGATGTGCATATGTGACCCTGAACTAGGCATCTGTTAATGCATATTTATTATTATCCGCCATACTGAGGGATGGTACTAGATGTACATACCTCTTTGTAAAAACTGATGTCAGCATCCTATAAATACTGCAGGAGAAGAAAAGCCACCCAGTAATGCGAATAGCGCGCTGTGCTAATGCGTCTCTGTCAAGTGTCATAACATAGGTAGGGGTTTGAATCCTGCAAATGCTTAGTGTGTGTGTGTGTGTGTGTGTGTGTGTGTGTGTGTGTGTGTTGGGGGGGCAGGGGGTGTGCATGTGTGCAATTCTCTTTGAAAGAGATGTCCCTTTTGACATATGAAATAACACACTACATGATGTACATTCCTCTTTGTAAAGACTGATGATGTCAGCACCCTATAAGTACAGCAGGAGAAGGGAAACCACCCAGTAATGCGAATAGTGCGCTGTGCTAATGAGTCTCTCTCAAGTGTCATAACATAGTTAGGTAGGGGTTTGAATCCTACAAAAGCCATGTGTGTGTTTGTCACACAGTTTGTCAATGTGTGGTGGGTTTTGCTTTTATTATTGTATGACATATAATTATAACAGTAAGTGCAATGCACACATCAGGTATGTGTGTGCCACATACAGATATGTACCTGTGACCTTCAGTAGTTCCTATGTGTGAAGCTTGCCTCATATGAATACAGTTGTTACCTGTGCCAGCATGTCCTGCAGATTCCCAGACTGTACGCCATACATGTATGTTGTTGACAATGCAGGCTACTGCAGTGATCTGTGTCCTAGGCCAACTGGGTGACACACACTCATGAAAGCTGTGATATATTAATGTAGGTGAGGGTTCATGTCTGGAGTATATGTTACACATGTTATAACACAGCAAAGTCTGTGAGTAATGGACATCCAGTGTAGGTGTATGGCAACTGTTGCTGATATGCATAAAGACACCTTCTTGCTTAGGCGATACACCAAGGGACTGCACAATACCTTTGGAAATGTGAATATCACAGGATAGACAAGAAAACACTTGTCCATATGTACACACCATTACCCGTTCTACATGATGGGTGCTGCCACCTACATGGTACTACTGGAATACTATGTTAAGTACATGCTAATGACAAAGTTACAGTTGCGTTACAGTAATAGAGCATGGCTTGGACAACAGGTATCTATCTGTATGATACACTTCTGGTGGTCATGTGTGTCATGTGCAGACTGCATTGTAGGCCACTGTATACACTTCCAGTCGTGGATGAACATATCGCTAGTGTGTTGGCTTGTACGTGAGACTGCTATATGCCAAACAGTATTCTTCCCAGGGATGTGTGGGGCTCAGTAAGAATGGCTACTGGTATAGTGTAGTACTGCAGGGATATCACTGACACTGGGTTTCCTACATCTGTGTATCAGTTGAGGATACATCATGTAATAGGTTCATAGGTTCATACTAGGCTATCTGCCCTAGGGCAGTTATAAGCCTAGCCAGACTGTGTTTGTCTTTTGCCACCCATTTTAAATGTATTTTCATATGGCCTTTTTCCAGGTTAGTATACTCAGCCTCTGTGTAACAGTGACACAGAAGTGAAACCCAGGGTAAACCTACACTCTCCCATCCACTCATCAACAGTTCTCTTGCAGAGAGTCATTAAGAGACTCTCCCTAACCTGGATTGTGATTTTATTCCAAAGTGAAGGGAGCCTCTGGGTTATGAATCTGTCCCTCCAGCATGTCCTATTTATGTAAGTGCTGAGGTGCAAGTGTCACAAGCGCATAGCTTCATGGAAATTGGATTTTCTGAGGTGCAGCATGTCCATTAATTCCAGGTTGGACATGGTTCTATATGTTAGGCATCTGGTGGAGCCCTTTGATCCCCTTGGTGAGGTACTTTTGTGGACTTTCCAGTTGCTGCAGGACAGGTCACTGGTAAGGTACACCACAAAAGGGGCATTGTACTCAATTATGGGCCTGATGAGGGATGACTGAAGAGGCACGATGACCTCCCGTGATCTAGCTGTGAATCCCTTCATGATTAGGTGACCTATATAAACTGTCTGTGTAACCACTACAACCGTGTGGTTGTCAAATGAGAGTTTGCTATCAACTCGGGTCCCCAGGTCCCTAATCATGTGTATAGTACTTAATGGTCCAGGTAGGCTGTGTTGAACACCTTCCCCTCGTCACTGGCCTTGGTGACTGTTTCAAAGACATCGACCAGGTTTAAGAGGCAGGATGTGCCCTCAACAAAGCCGAATTGGGTAGGATCCAGTGTCTGTAGGTCCCCAATAGCTTTATTTATGAGGTCTATGATGATACTTTCCATAGCTTTGCAGACCAAGCTAGTCAGGCATATGGGGTGATAGTTTCCAGGATCCGTTGAGGCACCACCTTTATGGAGAGGGATCGCTGTTGCTGTACGCCACTCCTTGGGTACATATCCTGTAGTAAGGCTGGGATTGAACAGTAGTTTTATGTTTGTGTTTAGTTCTTCTTGAAGTTCATGTAGGATGCAGCCTGGGACACTGTCTGCTCCCATTGATGCTGTGTTTTTGCTTTGGAGAGGGTGACTGAGCATCTCAGATGTCAGGGGGGGCATCACTCTGCTGGGATATATATTTGCCCTTGTGGTGGGGAGGGGGGTGAGATGTTTGCGCTGAACCTGTCAGCAATGATGTTGGCAATGTATGTGGCTTAGGTGTATTCCTTGTCATTTAGGACAACTTCTGAGCATATCTGGTAATTCCCACCCAGATTCCTAACATAAGTAAAGAAAGCCTTGTGATTATCCTTAGTGTCTTGTGCAATATTTCCCTTGAAGCTGGCCTTAGACGATTTTATGAGTGCCCATAATGTTTTCAAAATACTGATCAGAGATGCCTTCCCTTTCTGGGATATTGCTCGATCATGTAGTAGCTTCCTCCTTCTATTGTTTTCTGTTATGTGGCTGGGGTCCACCAGAAAGGACGCTTGTCTTTGGAGGATTGGTTATATTTGGAATTGCATGATCTGTGCATTCCTGAAGGTGTTCATAGAATGCGTTTATAAAGGATTCAGCAGTGTGGGCCGTATTTTCCACAGGCCCGGGGGCTTTGAAGGATTTCACCTCTGTCTCGGTTTTGAGGTGTGTAGAATTTGCTTTAGACAACTTTTTCACTGTGGTTTCTGGCCAGGGGCTGGGGTTGGTATGTGAATATACAGTGAGATTACTCTATGGTATGATCTTACCAGTGAGGGATACACTTCTGGTCTGGAGCATAGAGTCCCCATGTTGGTGATGATCAGGTGCAGTATGTTCTCCCCTCTTGTGGGAGTGGTAACATGTTGTTCCATAGCATTTGAGTTTATGAATTCTAGGGACCTTTGGCCTAGGGTGTTGGAGCTACAGTAATGCTCCCAGTCTGTGTGTGGGTAGATGAAATTGTCCAATATAATGTTGTTTGGAGACACCTTCATATTTACATGTGTTCATAAGTAGGCCAAGTGGGTTACCTGGGTCTAGGAGGGTGGTCTGTAGCAGGCTATGAACTGGAAGGCAGTTTTACCCACTGTTAGTTGCACGTGGATAGTCTGTGATGCTTCATGCTGTGGCACCAACCTGGGGGTGTGGGTATCCTTGACATCTATTGATACTCACCCTCCTTTCGTAGTTAGTTCCATGTTTTGTGGCTGTAAAGCATGGTATGAGGTGTAACCTGGTAGTGCTAGGGTGCTTTTGGGAGTCTTGAACTAGGTTTCTGTTACTGCACAGATATCAACATTATCCATGCTGAGTAGAGTTTGGACTGCATGCATCTTGCGGTTTAGATGTCTGGCATTGAGTATCATTACTTCCAGTTTCTTATCCCCTGTAATACCTATGTAGGTAGGTTTGTGTTTTCAGCCTTACCACCAGAATGCAAACATGTGCAGACATTACACTTTTGGAATTAACACTGGTGTATAAAAACACTACAATGACAATCATACTGTTAATGCATCAGGCATGCTGGGATATACCCACATTGATATCATTACACTGTACTGTAAACAACATGATAATATTACTACAGTGCTATGTAGTCACCCTGTGCATCAGCACCATGCTGTCCTGTTCCTGCATCAATGTTACAGATTGCAGGAGGTGGCACAGTTTCATCATATGCACAGGGTGTGTACTTGGTATGCCAGAGTCTGCCATTGACACATCCAATCAACATGTATGTGTGTGTGTGTTAGTGAGGGACAACAGTACAAAATGGGGCAATGTTGATGCGGTGTGTGTGTGTATGTGTTAGCCCTAGGTGTTAGCATTATGCATGTGTATATGCATGCACACAGTTCCACCACATGGCTGCCATATACGGGTGTTTGTGGACAGCCACAGACTGTACCTGCCAGGTCATACAGATCACTGTCTCTGGCCACGGACACGGTACCTGTGCCTGGCAGGGGTGCTACGGACAGTATCAGGTACTAATCCAGACTGGGTACTGTCATCAGAAGCAGTTGGTTGATGACAGGACACATGTCCCTGCTGGGACTGTCCAGAGCCACGTGCACGTGGTCTTCTAGGCGGTCTGATGACAGCACAGACCCAGCATTGCTGGGGCTGGTATTGGCACTATGGGAGTGGCTGCGGGTTAGTTGTCGTCCGCGACGACTGCCAGCTGATGATGTTGCTGGCATACGTCCATGTTGATGCCTTAACCGTCCTGCATTGCCCTGGCTCATGGACATGTAGTTGTGGAACAGATCTAATGTGTCCCCCTAACGTCTTTCAATGACTTCGCCGACAGTACGGATGGCAGTCGCAACGTCACGCATAATGTCATTCATAGCAGTGCGATGTGCTCTAAGCTCCCTCAGACCCTGTCTGGTGTACCGTTCCATACGTGCCTGTGCCTGCATTACAGCCCGAAACATAGCTGAGGTTGAAAGACCTCTGTGGGCACGTCTGACAGGGCAATACGACCACGGATGCTCCCACGAGAACCCCTGGACATCTGCCTGTGTGGTACCAAGTCAGGACTCTGGCCATGGCTGCTGTGAGGGGATGCATGTGCCACTGATAACACATTACCCTGGTCAATGCCCACTGTATGCTGTCCCTCAACTATGGACATTGGTGACAATGGATGTATCGGCAGGATGACTGTGCGTATTGATGGGGTTGACTGCTGTGTACTGTCGATTGGCTGACAACAACAGACCCTGTCACACCTCCCTGTGCCATTACACATGTATCATCATTATCACTATCCCCAGCAGTGGCTTCAGGTTTCCTGCTGCATGACAACAGAGCAACACCAGAACCTGTGAGAGGAAGGCAGGAAACACAGTTTACAATGTGTACACAATGTTACCACAGATGCACACGGGCACATGCACACAGGCACACATGCACACGGGCACATGTACTGTCGATTGGCTGACCAACAATAGACCCTGTCACACCTCCCTGTGCCATTACACATGTATCATCATTATCACTATCCCCAGCAGTGGCTTCAGGTTCCCTGCTGCATGGCAACAGAGCAACACCAGAACCTGTGAGAGGAAGACAGGAAACACAGTTTACAATGTGTACACAATGTTACCACAGATGCACACGGGCACATGCACACAGGCACACATGCACACGGGCACATGCACACATGCACGCGGGCACATGCACACAGGCACACATGCACATGCACACATGCACATGGGCACATGCACACATGCACACGGGCACATGCACGCATGCACATGGGCACACATGCACACATGTACATGGGCACATGCACACATGCACACAGGCACATGCACACGGGCACACATGCACACGGACACATGCACATGTACACATGCACACGGGCACACATGCACACTACTCAGTACAGCAGATGCAAACACACACACACCTGCAATCCAACACATACACAATACTGTTTGAGGGTATTATAAGTATTAATATTATTATTAGTATTAATAGTATTGTTATTACACACTCACCAGCATGGATTGGCTGCCTTGCTGTTACTCCAGAGGGACCTGCACAAATAAGAGAGTTATTGTCAGTGGCCACAACTGTGCCATTGATACTGTGAGTATGATACAGTACAGTAGTACAACAGTTGGCTTTCACAGGTGTACTGATGATATTCAGAATATCAATCTTGCACAAGAATAGGAAGGATAACAGCTACACACACAGTACACATCTCACACATGCATGAACTACCAGTGCAGAGAACAGTCAACTACAGATATGGCATGTTACCTGCACACTCCATATCCACATGCTGGGTGGCTCCAGCCTCCATCATGACACATGTCTGTGGATGTTGTTGTTGTTGGGCTGGAGTCACAACACTTAGGAGGAGCTCCTCCACTCTGGTGGGGGGGGTGGATAGGTACCCCACCACCTGTGGCAAGCTGTTGTCTGTGGATATCAGATGCACGCTGATGGACATTTCTAATTAAATCACTACAGTGATGGCGTATCTGCTCATATGTCCGGTTATGCATGCCTATGTCATTTACCCGACGGACAAGGTCTTGCCACAGTGCAGCCCTCTCCTGCTGGTTCTGGCTGGTCCTGGAAAACAGTGTGGAAAAATCCCGCACCAGGCTCCGGTATATCTCCTCATCCTCTGCAGCTGAATAACAGGGGTTGCGCTGATGCACCATCGCCCTGGAAGGAAAAGAAAAATATGTGAGCAAGTAATATGGCACACGTAATACTCTACTGTACTGATATCACTGAACTGCCATATATAGCATCTGTCTGTCTATCAGGGGATACACATGTAAATTACCACATATCACTGCTCAGCCAACAACTGTGTGACAGTGCCTGGCACACTCCATACAACAAACTAGTACACACCAGCACTCGGCACACTGTTTGAGGTACAATGCACAACCTCACACTGGGGGTATGTATCAAGCTAATAGATGGAGAATATTGTCATCCCATGCAATGCACATTTACATTTTCACTGGTAATCCACCCTAGTGTTTGCTGCCATACCCCTACCTACACCGCAGTCGTACACTGTGAACTACAGCACAACATATGGCAATGTAGTATGTTTGTATCCCGATAACTGACACATCCTTATCTGGCCTCACACCAAGGACACACACTACCATGACAGACACAAAGTCATGCTGTGCAATTACACCATTACAGACCTTGCACACAGTCAGTGTCACACTCATTCCACCTCACATAGTTGGTATTGCAATGAGTACATGTGTGTGTGCATTGTCATAGGTAGGTACTATGCTATTGGCCCTGGGCCTACGGCAGCATAGCCTTATGCTACCCTGCCCCTTGGGACACATGTAATGTGATTGTACTTGCTCCTGTCAAACAGTTACACAGAGGTGACTCATAAGGCATATTACCTATCTCCATAACATTCATCAGGGGTATGTCTGACATCTACTAATAAGGAGCCTTGCTTGTTAATGTTGAGTGGTTTAGTCCAGGGTATGGCTTATTTGTGGATAGGAACCTGTACCTCCAGCATGTGCTCTTTACTGCGGTGACAAGGATGAGGGCCATAGGTCATTTAGGCTGGACAGGTTGTGAGGTGTTACCATGGCGGTTGGACAACTGGTATGGGTGTGACATAACTCTGTATGTCCAGCAGTGGTAACCTCTGTGTAGGTCGTATGAAAGGCACTCTATCTGTGGTTTTGTCAGTCACTCTGCATAGGGAATGTGTTTGAGGGCATTATCACTCTTTGTTAGGTATGTCTGTGGCCTTTTCCCTTGCTGCAGTTGCCATGGGAGGTACATACCGTGTAGGACATTGCGAGGTGTAGAGGGGTACACTGGCCTACATTTCCCTAACTGACACACCATTTGTGATGACACATACCATGTACAGGGATTACAAGACTAGTGTGCCACTGTGAATATCAAAGGGGAGGCTATTGTACACTTGTTTCCCATGTTCCCTTCTGACATCTCCTGTAGTAGGCAGGCAACCACCTATGTGGCAGTTAGTGGTTAAAGTGTTTTGGAATGGGGTATGGTACTCCAATATCCACACTGGTGTTCAGTCCATGCCTTTGTCACCAGGCACCTGTTGCAGTACATCTGCCCCCATGTGCCTCTCTCACTCTATATATATATATATATATATATATATATATATATATATATATATACATATTTATATATATATATATATATATATATATATATATATACATATTTATATATATATATATATATATTCATATACATACATATCTATAGACATTCATATCTGTCTGTATATGTGTATGTATCAATATATATCTATATATGTATGTGTCTATTACATCTATATGTATATACATATTCTATCTATCTATCTATATATGTATATTTATACATACCTCTCTAAATATGTACATATATATATATATATATATATATATATATGTATATACATACACATACACAAACTAACGTACTTCTAATCATCCATTGCTGTACAACCTACATTGTACATTGTACTACAACCTACATTGATATGTGCACATAGCAACCTTCAACTACATATGTATGTCCAGCCTTCACTAACAGTTGCAGTATGTCCCTTGCCCTATGCACATCTTCATATACATATAGATACAGACTGCTAACACATATGGAGTGTTCACAGTATGTAGATTATTAGATTATGTAGTTTACATTACCTTTGTTTCTGATAGCTTTTTTGGATGGCTGGCTTGCTGGCTGGCTTGATGGCTTGTTTTTTTTGTTTTTTTTTTGTCTCTCTCTTTCTCTGTCTTTCTCTCTCCCTCCAGTGGCTGCAGTGATATTATTGCATGTGTGGAGTGGCAGTACAGGCTGCTTTTGTAGGTATCTGCACATGTGCATGTGATGGCCTCTGCACCAGTTGCTGGCCAGCATTTACTAATTGCATGCAGCCTGCTGTGTGGTAATTGCAGTTCTCACTGTGATTTCAGGACAGTGCTATAAAATGTTAGGTTAGGTAGGCGTAGGCCTTTCAGTTTAGCAAGGTGGGGACCATGTTGGTTTGCTGTGGACACTGTTGTGTCAGTCAAAAGGTTGGTATGTCTCTCATATCTAAGGCTGTGTTGTAGCCACTGAAATGCATGTTGTACTGAAACCTGACTGTTGCTTCTTGCAGTTCATTCTTCTCAGTGTGTATGTTAAGTCACACCTAATAATGCTAACATTGTTTACATGGGAGTATGTACTTTCCTGTGGGACTCGTGGATTAACTGGTATACAACAGTAGCTCTTGCAATGTGTTGCTATGGCTTCACTATTTTGCCTTTACATTCACTCCTTGAAGGCCTGATATTTGTCTTTACTGGAATGTGCTGTTATGGCTTTCCTATTTTCCATTTACATTCACTCCTTGTAATGCATGATATATTTCTTTCAGCAGCAATTTCTTATATGTTTGGTGTGGTTTGGTGACACTGTATGCAGTTTGGTGAGGCCAAGGTCTGGGGTTTGACACTTACAAGGGTATCTTATTTTGCTGCTGAGCAGTAGTAGGGCCTTGTACTTTGCACTAACAGTTAAGAATATCAGGCACATGTAGTGCTTGTAAACTGCTATACTGTCCTTAGTTTGTTAGATGGCTACATCCTTTGATATTTCTGGGTTGTACTCCTACATGAGGGTGTGCTTGTGGAAGCAATTCTACAGCTATTTGCAGAGTGTGTAACTGCAGACAGGCTGATATGCCTGTGTGTTTCTGACACTTCCAGGCCTGATATACTTTCAAGTATATATTTGACCAGCCTCAGGGAACGGTACATATCAGTGGGATACACCCATGATATATTTCAGATATTCTGCAGTTGTGACTGTGGGGTATTTTGAGCATATGTATTACTACACCATTTCTGACATGCAAGTAGTGTCTACTTTAACTTATTGATAGTGTACATTACGTGGGATTCCCCACCTTTCTGCCTACTGTTAGTACATTTCACAGGGAGTCAGTGGGGCACAGGTAACATTTTTTTGACAAATGAAGGACATCCCTGTAAATCAGTTACAGTTGGGATGTCTGGCCTCATACCTATTCAAATATGGTGGTGTTTATCCTGCTCTGATACCGTGTGTGTTTTGTAAGGTGCTACTGTAACATTATTACCTCCTAGCATGGCTTTTTCTCTTATCACACTAATGTATTGCAATTCCACAAGAATTGCCAGTAAACATACGGGGAACAAGCTTTGTGTAATGGCCTTTCTATATTCCCTTTACGTTCACTCCTTGTATTTCATGATATATTTCTTTCAGCACCATGTTCTTGTATATCACTTATGGCTTAGTGGTACGTCATACAGACTAGTGTTTCCAAGGTCCTGTGTTCGAGACTGACAGGGGAATTTTATTTTGCTGATGAGCAGACTACAGGCCTTGTCATACAGAGTGCTAAGGCACTTTTAAGCAGTTGTATACGGGTTTGCACTGGTTTGCATGATGCTCACGCATGCGCACAGTGGCTTAGCTATATGCACACTCACTTAGCTAAGCGCACACAAATGCACACCTGCTGACTACTGCTTGAAAGTGCTTACTCTCGCTAACACCCGCGCTAATTTCTTTTGAAGAAAAGAAAATGGGGAGATAGGACAGTGGTGAAAAAGGGGGCACAAAGAGGGTAGGACAGTAGGAAAACAAGCTCGGGATTTGCAGGAAGGATGTAGGGAAGGCCCATAGCTGCCCATTTCTTTATCAGAAACAGCTGTGCATATGTGTGTAATTTGGTGTGAAATTTGAAACCTTCCACCCCTGAGGGAGGGGTGAGGACAACAAAATATGTTGTACAGCCAATTTTAATTATCATTAGACATGTCCAGCAGACATGTCTGCAAAATGGGCAGCTATGTATGGGACGTAAATTTTTTGTGGGAACAGAGTGCCCTTTTTTTTTTTTTTTTCAGGTGAGAGTGGAATGTGAGGTGCAGGAAGTAGGGTATATTTGGGGAGGTAGGTTGGGGAGGTTAACAGACAAGACAAACAAGACGCATACAGGGGCGGAGTATGACACATGTGGGGGGGGTACACAATTGACGGGGACGGATGTTTGGATATCGCGAGTCCATGAGCCCACAGATGGCAACAGTGGAACTGAGATCCCCACCCATGGGCAGTTACCACTGCGCCTTCACTGCCCAGGATGGGGCTGTGCTGGGGGCTGTATAGGATGGACAGGCACACCCGTGAGTTGCGCCACCCTCGCCTCAAGCTGGCATAGGGGTTCAAGCACAGAATGCCTAATCTCGCTACGCACCACAGACTGGACACTTTGGAGGGTGAGTGGACGTTCTCCTCTGGCCAGGCTTGCAGAGGGGGGACGAGCCCCATCCCCTGCAGCACTTCCACCCGAAGGTGGCACAGGGCCACCGGAGGAGATTCCGGCCTGGGCACTGGTGCCAGGTGCACTCACCAGCTGAGGTGGAAGAGGTGGGTCTGCTGGAACCCACCTTCCCTGTTGTCCTATGTTTAGCAGTATTTTATGACATTTTGGGTTAGTAACAAACAACACCATTCAAAATTAGCTGTAACAGCATGCATCAGTATTCCCATTAACCAAATATCCATGAATTCCAAACATTGGACAGCAAGCATAACACATGCATATTTAGAACAACAGTACACAATCCAACAGCATGCACAGTTGATTGATGGCAACAGGCCATCAGGTTTGGATATGTGAACAGGGCGCATGCATCAACGTACATGCAGATATGTATGAACCAACAGGACAAATGTCCATGGGAATTAATTGTGTATACACATACCCAGTTTGGTGTGGAATGGCATCATTTGTGAAAATGGGGTAGGGTGAAGAAATATTACATTAACAACTTAAACTACCTATACATATGCTGTACATTCCTAGTAGCTGCAGATATATATCCCGTACATGTCTTTGTACAGTTTCCTATATGTAACCTTAGGAATGTTGGTGATGGGAATGTTACTGCTACATTAATATACATTCCATTTTTATTCATACTTGTTCATATCTGGCTGTGTTCAGGTACAGCATCCTGCTACATTTGATTTATATGGCTCTAGACAACTGTGGATGTTCAGTATTTCATACAACCATACTATCTCCATATTGCAAGGGTACAGCACCATATCCAAATTGTGGGACAGACACATTCCAGGTTCAGTACTTTATTACACCCATTTCACTCTTTGGTTGTGGCTGTCTCATTCATTTCATTATGTACTGACTGCAGTATAACTTTATTCCAGACTTATTAGAGCTTTCTTGGTCGATTCATACTCTCTTTCTCACACTCTCACTTGTTTTATTTTTACAATTCAAGATGGTACTTAATTCTAGGCGTTATTAACATTTCTTCCTTGGTTACAACAATCCTTTCCAACAGACTCACTTATTTCATATGGCAGATTTTAAAAGGGGATGTATTTGACACGTCTATCCTTTGTAGATTGATTACCAGTCATTTTCAGGGTGAAGCAGTTATCTGATATTACAATACAGGTGGAAACTCTATTTCAGACTTGTTTAATGTTTATTTCTGGATTACAGGCTGCATCACTTATCTAATCTTACAGTACTAACAGAATCTTTCTTCTAGGCTTATTTGAACTTTATTAATATGTAACAACACTGAACTCTTTTACAAGCTGTCTCACTTATATTCTATAACAATTCCAGCAAAATAATTACTAACTTGCCTGGTGGCGCAACCTCAGCAGCCTATCAGCATAGGCTCGCTGATTCATGGAACGGACACCTGCAGCTGTAATATAAATGAAGTAATATCAGAACATACATCTCCATAATATAGGCTAGGATAATTTCTTACATACTTAATTACATGGATACTTACTCAGTAGTGGGGCGTTGGGCATTTGCCAGGCCTCCTGTATCCAACGGTTCAGTTGGTCCTGCTTACGTCTCTTCAGGTCCGCATGGTGGTGATGGACCTGTTCACCAGTCCTTGGTATGCCTGTGGCACTGGTGAGATCATGTGCCAACTGGTTCCATGCCTCTGCCTTGTATGCACCCCAGGGAACCTGGCCCTTCATGAGTTGAGACTCATGATCGTGGACTAGGAGCCAAACCATATATTTGGACTCCTCAACACCCCACCTCTGTGCTCTAAAGCGACTTCCCTCTCCTGCACCTGCCATCCTGACTGCAAATGGGTACCACAATCAGTTATGCTGTGTATTCCCGCCTATGGGGCTTATATATGCCCGTTTTCTCGCACTTATCTGTGATTGGCCATTTTGGATATTTATCACCTTAAGAAAACCTGCTTTGTCATGCTTCTATTTCCATTCATTCCTATATATGTGCTAATACTGCATTTCTCAGTACAACTGTCATGGCTTAGTGGTTCAGTACTTTGACTATGGTGCACAGTATCCTGGGTTTGAGCCTGGGCATTGCTTTTTTTGTTTTTACTACTGTCTAGACAGGGTAGGAGGTGTGTCTGTGTAAAGGCGGTTTTGATACAGCTTGCTCGACGTTGCCCGCCGGTAAGCCGGTTGGCGCGCTGCGCAGCTCCGCGCAAACGGCTTACGCTGGGTAACGCATTATTTGGCTATGAGCACGCATATTACGTTGTGAGAAGTGTTGCTCAGCTACGGGCACTCATTTTAAGTGTGTTAAAGTGGTGCTCAACTCCGGGCATTCATATTACACCTGTTAAACCACTGCTCACCTGCGGGCAGTCATATTATGCTTGTTAGGCCACTGCTCACCTATGGGCACTCATATTCAGATTTGTAAAGCCTTGCTCAGCTATGGGCACTTATACATTTTTTTTTATATTTTCTTGTGTTGGATTTCTCCAAACTACATGGCCCATTTCATTACATTTTACTTAAATTATAGTTATATATATATATATATATATATATATATATATATATATATATATATATATACAGATATGTCGGGATTGTTTCATGCTTATTTAAATAAAAATAGAAAATGATGTTGTGGGGACTCGAACCATGACTACCTCCTCTTTGGCCAACGTCTCTACCGCTACGCTATTGCTACTTGGCTTAATTTGCATATTTAGATCTTATATGGTTTTCAATGACTGCTAACTGTGACTGAGCAGAGGGCATACCCGTGCAAATGAGCGCAACTACGGGCAAACATTTTGGAAATTATAAAAAAAAAATTAAATTGCTATTTTTACGTTTTACATTACAGTTGGGTTTATAGTCTGTGGGAGGCATGTGTGGTGTTGTGTTCCTTGACATTTCTACGGACTCACTCGTGGAAGTTTACTTTCAGGACTCTGACTCTTCTAGGGGCGTGTCCCTTTGCAGAACTCGGCATTCAGACACGCCCCCTACTGTCCTACACGGACCGTGTTAGGCTAGGGTGTGATTCAGTATGCCCTCATACCGTTAGACTGCAGCCTCCGTGTAAGACATATTAACTCTTACACGGAGGTTTCGTGAATCCTGCCCATTATCTTCCTTGTTATAGGCTCCCTAAGCTTGACAACAACCCTTTCTTGTTTCTGTTGCCTGAGTCATTGCTCTAAAAGTTTTTGTGCTGTGGCATTATTATTAAAAAACAGTTGTTTAACAGCAGTCTTTCTAAACTCATTCATATTATCAAGGTAATCCTTTTTTTCTGCTTGGCACTCTGCAATTGCTCCTATTCTTGTTCTTGGAGATGCCCCCTTTTGTGCTTTACTTTAACATTTGTCAGTCCCTCTAAATAATTCTTGTTGCTTCTTAACTATATCCTTCTTTCTTTTATTTCCACTCTACTTTTAAACTCCACTTTAATTTTATCCACTCCCTTAGCTATTTTTTTTCAGAAGAAATGTCTGTCTTCTCTAATAACTGCTGAATTATTTCTACTACCCACTCCTTAAATTCCTCTCTCTTTTCAATACATAGATGGGAAAAAGCCAGTGTCTCATTTTTATTTCATTACCTTGTATTTTTATTTTAGTTATTATTGGCACATGATCTGAAATAGTTATTGGATAGTTATCAAAATTTTCAATTAAATGCACATGTTCCTGTGAAATGTAGGTTCTGTCTAGCCTTGCTCAGTTTTTGTATGTTGGGGAATAATATGTAAATTCATTGTGAACTCATACTACTGAATTCACATCTTTCATGCCATGTATTTTCATACATTTCTTAAAAAAATCTACCCTCCTTTGTTATATTTTCCCTTTTAGGCCCCCAAGAAAGAACCTCCCTGCTGAAAATCAAATTTCAGTCCCCGCCTATAAGTAATATTCCCTACTGAAAATTGATTATTTCTCCCAGAGTTTTCTTAAGCTCCATTATAGCAGTTTTAGGTGGAATGTAAATACATACCAGTGTAATCCTCCTCTCTTGCCAGTAGCCCCTTAGTACTACATATCTACCATTATTATCTTTTTTTATTCTGTTCTGTCACTATTTTAGCTCCTCTTTCAATTAATATAAGTACTCCTGTTTTCCTTTGTCCAAGGTATTCTGCTGAATAACCATCCTGAAAGCCTTTCTTTATCAAATTCATATATTTATTTATTTCCAAATGCATCTCCTGTAGCATAGCTAGTTGCACTCTACATTTTAATATAGTTCATTACTCCTTCTTTTTTCAATGGATTTGTGAGACCATTAACATTTAAAGATAATATCGAAAGGCTCATTATGTTGAAAAGTTATTATTCCAACCTTTTATTTGTAACAGTTTTTTTAGTATTTATTTCCAGCTTTTGTGTTACATGCACACATTAATGTTTGGCAGGTTAATCTTATATACAGTTGTTTCTTGTTATATCCATTTGAACCTATATCACATTTACAAAACCTTTTGCTTTACTGAAAGCCCTCACACAAAAAACAGATGTACCCCTATACACCCCAAAAACCTGTTAACTTAACATTAACACACAAAACTGTATACATCTTCAGATAATGAAAATTTACCTTCCTAATAGGAACAGTTGTCCCAAATTGGCAGACACACTCACAGGCTTGAGTTAACCTAAAATGAACTTTATTCATGCTAAAAAGCATGGTACAGCCTGTGCTTCTACTAAGCGTTGTCTGGTTTTGTCTCATCTTTATTGCTCTCCCAGAATGAGAAAACACTTGAATGCTTTCAGAAATCATTATCGTCTAGCTCTTACAAGAAAGAATTATTTTGTTTTTATTGCTCCTTATCAGCTTTTCTCCATGAAGGCAAGAGCAGTAGATGCAGGGTTGCTTCTACAAATATTTATTTATTTGCTAGAGAACAGCTTTGTTGTATTCAATGTATTTTTGTTTTTGTCTTGAAACTTGTTGCTAGATAAAACCAAGAGACTTATCTTAATCCAGTCATTACCCTATGCAAGAATGAGAAAAAAGCACATCATTTTTCTTGTATCTTACTCTTTTGAACAGACTTTTTTACATTGCAGTCCCTGCCTACATTTCTTAAAAATCAACAAGGATAAAGAAAAAAGAAGGAAAAACAGGGGCACCTGTTTACTTTAGTATCCCCATTACACTTGAAAATAACAGAGAAAACTTTACTTCATAACATGCAGATATCATGTAGTATAAAAATATTACTGTTAAGAACAAACGTTTGTTTTACTTACAGTTATCTCTCTTTCCTCTTTCCCTCTCCTAAGTGTCCGTCCAAACGTTGATGATATGAAGTGGGGCATATGCTTTAAAGTCCCCTACAAGTTTAACAAAGTCAAAATGTCCAATATTTCTAGGATTTCTTGTTCTGTCATGTCTCACGAATATAAGTAATGCTTTATAATCCCACATTTATTTGTCAATTTCTGATTTTTTTTTTGAAACACTGGAAAATGTTTCACTGACATAGTCCCTCTGTGGTCTTTATTACCAGAAGAACAAGAAGCAGACTCTCCTTCTGTTTCACAGATCACTTTTTATTGAACAATCTTTTGTATTTCCTCCTTGGCATGTTGTCCGTTCAGGAAAGAATACTCTGAAGATAGCTGGATACAGGAGTTTGAATCTCACACTTGCTTCTCGACATTCCCTGATTAGTGGAATAAATTTACTGCTCTTCTACCTTGTGTACATTGAGTAATCATTTTCCACAAATGCTCTTCTACCTCCCACAATATAGTACTTTGTTCTTCTGCCACAGTTTTGTCCAAATCAACTCCTTCTGCTGGTAGGATTGCATCTTTAGTATTAAACATCTAAGTTGCTTTTTTATGGCCAGGTTTGGAGCATACACACAATGTGTCCTTTCAGTTAATGACTCTTGCTGTGCAATACCAGTCCAGTTGCTTATTTGTGCTTTCATAAAATGAATATAGTCTGTTCCTTTCAGCTTCTCTACTACAGCAGAAAATCGCAGGTTTTTCCTGCATGCTCTGTGCTCCAATTCTATTATTTTTTGAAACATCTCTTCTTGAGCAGTCACATATTCAGCCATCCTTTTCTGCATTCAGCCTCTGATTTTTGCAGTTTTATCACCTCATTTGAATATCTGTTTAAAGCATCTTTTGTTTTGGCCAGTTTTTTGTTATTTGAGTTCATATACTGCACCAGTGTTTCATTTATTTTTATCAGCTCTGAGTACATCTGGCTTATTTTTCCTCCAGGTTATTGGCAATCATATCTTGCACCAAAGCTGGAACTTGTGCTGCTTTTTCTGTTAAACAGCTGCAGAATTCTTTCCAGTCAGTGTTTTTTCCTCACCGTTTCTAGTTGATTTTGTTTCAGGTTCTCTGAATTTTTTTTTCTGTTGACATCCAGGCAATGCACTTACTAGCAAGTTACTAAAATTCACCCCAAAAATAAGTTCACTGGCTCTTTCTTCTGAGTTTCTGTTTTCACACTGGGAGAGCTCAAATTAAGCTGTTATTCAATATGCAGCCATCTTTGAAGTAAACCTATAATTAGGGTTATCCATGCTAATATGCATGTTCTGCTTACAGTAAATGCTGTCTCTTTTTGTTTTATCTTTATTCCTCTCCCAGAAGTAGAAAACAGCTTGATTGCTTTCAGAAAATGTTATCTTTTAACCACTGAAAGAAAATAGTATTCTCTTTTTATTGCCTTTATCAGTTTGTCTGCATAGAAACATGAAAACCAGACACAGTTGCCTTCAGGTACAAGCTTCTCATGTTGCACTGTGACCACTTATTTGTTAAAGGAAAACTTTTCATTACATTTAGTGCTCCTTTATTTATTTGTTTCTACTTAAAACTTGTTGTTAGATCAAGTCAAGGGCATTCCCGTATGCAAAAGTAGGAAAAAGTACATCAGTTTTACTTATATCTTGCTCTTTTGTCCAAGCTTTCTTATTTTTTAAACTGCAGTGCCTACATTTTTTAAAACTGATCAAGAAGAAAGAAGGAAAAAAGGGGCACCTGTTTACATTAGTATCTCCATTGCTCACAAAAATAACTGAAAAAGCTTTACTGTATAACATGCAGTATATGTCATGTTTTATAACAGTACTGTTAAGAACAAAGAGTATTTTATTTACAGTTACCTCTTTCCTTACTCTTCACCTCTGCTTAAAGTTATTCTGAGCATTAATGACATGAAGCTGGGCATATACTTTGGAGTCCCCTACAAGATTAACACAGTCAAATAAGTCCAATATTTCTAGGTTTTCTCATTACACAGTATTCCACAAATGTGATTGATGCTTTGTAATCCCATGATGTGAAGTTGTTCTATCTCGCCATTTTGTTCTTACACATGGGTTCGGAGCCAATCCCTCTGCTCCGAGTCGGCCACTTTTCAAGCTCAGACTCTCAGAGAAGCTCGAGACCTAGTGTATATCCCATGATGCTCTACTGTAAATCCCCAGATCTAGTTTGCTGCTGCAATGGATCTACAGCTCGTCGGAGGAAGCTCGGGCTAGTGACTTTTTTTTTTTTCAATATTAATAGAAGTTTTTTCTCAATAATAGTATTACATATCGTTAAAATTAGAAGTGTTATCTATAGTATTGGGCTATAGCCTGTTTGTTTAGCTCTAGTTTAAAATTTTTGAAGTAGTTCTATTCAGGGCTGTTAGGCCTCTCTTTTCTGTTTGGGCGTGACAGGGCTCTGTCACTTTTGTGTGTGTGTGTGCTCTCCTTTCTCCTTTTATAATCTATAGGTATTTACTTATATATATACTTGCATATATCCTATAACAAGTTAGTTCTTAGTTAAATTAGTGTTGTAGTAATATTTACACAGATAACTGTTTTGTTATTCTACTTAAAATTCAGGGACCTTAATTTTTATTGTTAAATATGTCAGAGAAACAAAAGTCAGGATTCAAAAGGTGTGGGTGCGGTCAAAAGATGTCTGTTACAGACAACCACTCCACCTATGTGTACTGTTCGGGCTCTGTTCACCTACAAGAGGTGTGCTCTATCTGCCACTCCTTTAGCGCCGGGGTTCTCTTGGAAAGGCACAGGAAGCTGGTAGATAGGGGACTTCTGAAGCCTGATTTTCAGGCTACTTTAGACAAAGCCGACCTCTCTTCCAAGGCTTCAAAGTCTTCCAAGGGATCCTCGGAGCCCAAGTCACCGGCTCCGATTTCCTCTACTATGGTTCGTGCATCGGCTCCACAGTCCTTGGGGTCCGTGTATCAATCCTCTACCTCGGAGCCCAGCTGTGGATCCGATATTGGAGACTCCTCAGTCTCCAATTCTTCAATCGATACCATCTTTGGCTCCTTCGAGCCATCCCTCGACGCATTCTTCGAGGCTTTCTGATGTGGACCTGGACCGAGTGGTTAAGAGGCTCTTAGAGAACCCGGCCCTGGCCAAAATACTGTCCTCTTCGAGCCACTCGGCTTCGAAGCCTGAATTCCCAGCTATAATTTCTCCCCCTCCTCCTCCGAAGCCAGTCGAGCTCTCGGAGCCGGGGTGGGTGGAACCAATGTTGGCAGAGCCCTCAGAGCCAAGGTTTGATCCACCTCCCTTGGCTCCATCGACCTTGATCTCCTCGGTTCCGACCGGGGAGTCTCGGGGCCGACAGTCCCTCACTGGCTCTGGGGTGGAGAGTCGAACCGATACCTCAGTTCCGACCCCTCTCCTCGGGGCTTTGGCACCGTCCTCTGGATTGGAGTGGGGGTTGTCGGCTCGGGGAGACCTGCCGGCCTCTTCGGAGCCAACAGACTTCTCGGACCGAGATTCAGGTGCCTTCGATGCCATGAGGAAGGTCATGTTTGCTAAGACCACTACCTCCTCCGATCTGTCTTCCCCTCCCCTTAAAGGGCCTCGTTCTACCTCTTCCCCACAGGTCCCCACCAAGCGTTGAGATCCAGGGCCTCAGGTATCCCCATTGGGTGGCCCCTCCTCTCTAGGGACTTCACCGGACACTCCCACCGATGAAGTACCTAGGAAGAGACTGTGCAAGAGGAGGCATTTGGATTCCCCACAGGAATCCCTAACATCGGATACCGACTTGGAGGAATCAGAAGGGTCCCCACGATCCCCCTCAGAGGATGTCTCATTTGCAGACATTTTTGAGATCTTAAGACAGAGGGGTGATTGGCAGTCCCTTGCCCCTACTGAGGAAGAGTCGGTCCTCCTGAAGGCCTTTGGATCTCAACCATCCACCTCCTGGGTTACCCCACCCTTCGACAAATTGATGGAGCTGGTTGCTCGAAGGCGTGGGAGTCCCCTGACTCAGTGGAACCGGTCCCTCGGAGGCCCAACAAGGTTATTACTTCACCTACTGACAAGGATTTTCTTACAAAGGGAGTCCCGGTTGATGCCATGGTGGTGGCAGCAGCCACCAAGAAAGAGATGTCGGAAACCTCTTCTTCTGTCCATCCTCCTAATAGGGATTCTAGGACGATGGACAGGTATGGTAAACGCATATTTAGTTCTGTGGCATTTTCCATGAGGTCGCTCAACTACCTGACACATTTTACCCACCTTCAACGAGATCTCCTTAAAGAGCTGGGAGATACTCTCCAGGGTAACACAGCTGATGCAGTTTCTGAGAAGGTGACTGCACAACTCAATACCCTCAATTCGATAGTAAACTCATCCATGCGACTCATTTCTTATGCTGCCGATGGATCGAGTAGGGCGGCAGGCTCAGCGATAGCTCTTTGGAGACAGTCCTGGATGCGCCTTTGCTCCTTTGTGGAAGCCTTCAAATCTTCCTTCGTCAATACCCCATTCGATGGGTCCGCCTTATTCGGACCCAAAGTTAAGGAGACACTTAATAGGTGTGAATAAGAAGGAAAGACTCTGTCTGCTGTAGGAGTCCGTTTTTCCACTCCAACTAGACCGTACCCCAAAGGGCAACGAAGTGGAAAAATGTGGTTCCGAAAACCCCAAGGAGCCTTCCAATCCACACCTACTTATACCCCCTCTAGGGGCAGAGGAGGGGTCAGAAATGGAAGACGCCATACAAATGGCAGAGGCGGTCCGCAAAACCAGGGCGACAGGGAGCAGTTCTCTGGTAAGCCCTATCAGCGTTCCTGAAATGAAGCCCGGCTGTCCTTCTCTGGAGGCAGTCGGGGGTCGCTTGGCTTTATAACCAAAAGCCTGGCTAAACATTACAACGGATTCTTGGGTAAAAAGCATCATTGCCAGAGGTTACTACATTCCCTTTACAAAAATCCCCCCCATGTGTACAAGGATTCCAGACGTTCCACCCAGTTTGAGAAAGCTAGCAGCCATAGAAATCCAAAAACTGCTAGACAAAAGAGTCATCCAGCCAGTCCCGGTGGACCAAATAGGATCCAGAACTTACTCAAGGTTCTTTTTAGTTCCAAAGAAAACAGGGAACTGGAGGCCCATATTGGACCTCAGCAAACTCAGCACCTTCATCAAGAAGGAAAAGTTCCGGTTGGTCACGCTTCAATCGATTCTTCCGTTCTTAGCAACGGGCGATTGGATGTGCTCTATAGATCTCAAGGATGTGTACTACCACATCAAAATGGACAGATCATCCAGAGATCACCTGCGTTTCCGGCTGGGGGCCAGTCATTACCAGTTCAGAGCCCTGCCCTTTGGTCTCATCACAGCCCCCAGGGTGTTCACCAAATGAATGGCAGTGGTCACGGCTCCCCTGAGACGTTTGGGATTCCGGGTGTTTCCATATCTGGACGACTGGCTCCTCACCGCCACCTCCAGGCATCAACTAATCCAAGCAAGAGACTACACCATAAGCCTTTGTTCCCAGTTGGGCATAACTTTAAACTTCAAAAAATCTGTGTTATCACCCTCGCAGCATATTACATGTATAGGAGCAGAACTGGACACCGTCAATTCAAGGATCAGGTTGCCTCAAGCAAAAATCATATCTCTAAAAAGTCAATTATCCAGTCTGTTGGTCCAAAACAATGCTCCTGAGTCCCAGATACTGCAGCTATTGGGCACAATGGCAGCCACACTGATAGCAGTCCCGTTAGGGCGCATGCACATGCGGATACTCCAGTGGCTACTCTTCGCACAGTGGTCTTACCAACGACTGCCCATGTGACACGAGATCTGATTAATGAATCTTTGCAAGAAGGATCTCAATTGGTGGCTGAACAGCGACCAAGTGATAATCGGACGTCCCTTTGTTCTTCCCCAGCCCACAGCCACAGTGACCATGGATGCTTCCCTGATAGGGGGGGGGGGGCTATTTCAGGGAAAGACTGTCCAAGGCACTTGGTCAAACATGGAATCACATTTGCATATAAATGTCCTAGAGCTGAGAGCGGTGTTCCTGGCATTGCAACACTTTCACGACTCTCTTCCTCCAGGTACAATTGCTATCCAGACGGACAACATGTCAGTAGTCTGGTATATCAACAAGCAAGGGGGAACAAGATCGTATCCTTTATGCCGAGAGGCCCTAAGAATTTGGCAATGGGCTGTATCCACCGGACGCTTTCTGATAGCAACGCACATCCCGGGGTCATCCAATGTGATAGCGGACAAGCTAAGCAGGGCCATGCTGTTGCCTCACAAGTGGTCTCTCAAACAACAGGTGGTGGACAAGATTTTCTGCAGATGGGGCCAGCCTTGCTGCGACCTATTTGCATCTCCGACGAATGCGAAATGCAGCAGCTACTTTGCCCTTTATCCCCCACCGGGGAGCAACCCGAGGGACACGCTCATACACAATTGGCCCCCGGGCCTCCTATATGCCTTCCTGCCAATTCCCCTAATTCCCAAATTCATACAGAAAGCCAAAAGTCTGGGAAGGACTGTGATTTTGATAGCCCCGTCTTGGCCTCGGCAGATTTGGTTCCCCTTCCTGCAGAAGTATCAAGTGGAAGTACCATGGATCCTGGACCCAGTGCCAGATCTTCTGACTCATTCGTCGGGAGTTCTTCATCCCTCCTTCATCTCCCTAAAACTGACAGCTTGGCTGCTCCAATTCCCATATTAGCCAGGTCTCAAGATTTGTCTCCCGCGGTTCAACATATTATAGTTTCCTCTCATAAACTGTCTACCAGGAAGCTATATAATAGCAAATGGAAACGATTTGTTCACTGGGCTTCTCATCATGACATTGACCCTTATGTGGCATCTGTTCATACCATCTTGGAGTTCTTGTCTTCCTTGTTCCGTGATGGCGCAGCAGCAGCCACCATTAGAGTTCAGTTGGCTGTTATTTCCAATTTCCATGTAGGGTTTAACAGGTCTAACATCATGTCCCATAGACTATGTAATGCATTCTTAAAAGGGACCCACCATCTCAGACCACCTATCAGACACC
Source organism: Protopterus annectens (assembly GCF_019279795.1). Taxonomy (NCBI): domain Eukaryota; kingdom Metazoa; phylum Chordata; order Ceratodontiformes; family Protopteridae; genus Protopterus; species Protopterus annectens. The sequence continues at coordinate 137,228,924 of NC_056745.1, forward strand.
CTGTCTCTCCCTGGAATTTGAATCTGGTTTTATCCCAATTGATGCTCACCCCCTTCAAACCCGCCTCATCATGTCACTTAAAGTTTCTGTCTTGGAAAACTATATTTCTAGTAGCCATTACATCTGCACGTAGGGTCTCCAAACTCCAGGCCTTGTCCTCCAAGCCCCCATATTTGATTTTTCACCCTGATAGGGTCTCCCTCAGGACTAACCCTACCTTCCTTCCCAAGGTCTGTTCAGAGACTAACTTAAATCAGTCCATTGAGCTTCCAACCTTCTTTAGACACCATACCAACAGACTGGAATATATGTTACACAAGCTGGATGTACACAGACAATTGAGATTCTACCTGGATAGGACGAAGGATTTCAGACAATCGGATCAACTCTTTGTCTCTTACGCAGAGAGTAAGAAAGGTTTTGCAGTATCAAAAATCACATTATCCAAGTGTCTTTCTGACTGCATTAAATTAATTTATTCCTCCACTAATCAACCATTAACAACTAACGTTAAAGCCCATTCTACCCGGGCTGTTTCTCTGTCATTAGCTCATGCAGCTCGTTTGCCCTTGGATACCATCTGTGCAGCCGCCACTTGGTCAAAACCTCACACGTTTATCACTCATTACAAAGTGGACAGGACCTCCAGGGACAGAGCTTCCTTTGGTTCCACTGTGCTCAGGAATGTTCTCCCATGAGCCACCCAGGATTAGGGTGCTTGGGACGCTACCCACTTGTAAGAACAAAATGGCGAGATAGAACAACTTCACATAAAGAGGTTATGTATTTACCATAACGTTCCATGTGAGTTGTTCATCTCGCCTTTTTGTTCTTACATTCCCGCCCACCTTCCCCCTCCGGTTGAGAAAGATGGTTGCCTTGGTGGATTGGTTGACTTTTGTCAGCCTGTCTTCTGGAACAGACTGTTTCTTCCTTCTACAAACTTATAGCTACCTAGATATGTAGGCACTATAGTTCTATTTCTTCTTGTAGGCTGTCTTGGTTGCAGCATACTAGATCTTGGGATTTACAGTAGAGCATCATGGGATATACACTAGGTCTCGAGCTTCTCTGAGAGTCTGAGCTTGAAAAGTGGCCGACTCAGAGCCGAGGGATCGGCTCTGAACCCACATGTAAGAACAAAAAGGCGAGATGAACAACTCACATGGAACGTTATGGTAAGGACATAACTTCTTTTTTATTCATTAATTTCTGAGTTGTTGGTTTTCTTCCTGTTGATCTCCGTCTCCCACATCCAGTCTCTGGTTCATTTCCAGCATTCTTCAACATTCAAGGTTCTTCTAGTCAACTCCTGTACTTTTTTCTGTCTCTCAAGCATCTTCATTTGGAACATTGTGAAATGTTTCACTGGCATAGTCTCTCTATGAGCTTTATTGTCAGATCAATAAGAAGAAGAAATCCCCTTTTGTTCGATAGTTCACTGTCTGTTGGACAAACTTTTGCATCTGATGTTGTCCTTTTCATTCTTCCTCACTGATGGGTTACGGATCCGATCCTCGGATCCAATTCATCCACATTTTTCAGACTTGGATCTGAATCTCAAGCTCCTCCATCTACTTATAGTGCTCTATACCATCCCCTATTCCCCAGATCTCATTTGCTGCAGTTGCGATAAGATGTGGCTTTCATAGTCTCAGGCTTCATTGCAAACTTTGTGGGTTTTTCTTTTTATTATTATTGCTGCTTTAATAGTTATTGTCTTAATTGACATTTATCTTTTTCTTCCCTCTATTTTTTTGGTAATTTCCGCTGGCATTAGGGTTAGTTTGTTCCCATCTTGTTCTGTTTCTCTCTTGTGCCTTTGGCAAACTATACATTCTTTTCTTAGCTGTATTTCACTAGTTTTAAAAAAAAGTTTACCTTTGAAATATTTTGGCAGATTTTTTTGTAGCAGATTGAACCGTCTGTTAGAGCGGATACTGTCTTGTGTGTTTTTTTCTGGTCAGTTTTCCTCCTCTCAAAATGTCAGAAAAGCCTACCAGATATAAAAGATGCACTTCTTGTTGTCATAAAATCCCAAATTCGAATGTTCACAAGAGGTGTATCTGTTACTTGGGGCCAGACCATCTTAAGGCCCAGTGTGTTATTTGTGCTGCATTCAACCCTTGTGCCTTTTCTGATTGGTGCAATAAACTAATTCTAAAAGGGTTGCTTCCTGATTCGTGTCATTCTTCATCTGGGGCTCAAAACCTCTCCAAAGCTCACAGATCCAAGGAAGTAAAAAAGCAAGCTTTCTCTGTGTCCCTGGAAGCATCTGTGGATCCTCCGGAGAAACATCAAAGAGCTTATGATCTGACTTCTGTGGCTCTGGAGAGTGTCATGTTCCATTTGGACTCATTGACTCCCTCAGATCTGATGGAGGTTATCCATATCAGTGGTTATCCTTCTCCTTTGACTCTGACATTGGATTCTAAGCCCTCAGATCTGACAGTCAGGAGCTGATCTCCTAGCTTTGTGTTAAAGCCTGTCTCACCTGCCATGCCCATCAAATTGCTTCAAACTCCAACCAGACATTCCAAGCATGTTTCCTCAACTTTTTCCAGATCTTCTAGGATCTTGATGGAGGCTAATATGGACAGGATGATGCAGAAATTCCTAAGGACTCAGATCCAGATGGCAGTCTTGCCAAATCCATCCTCTCTTGGATCCATGAGTGCCTCTGCTCAGCCTTTGAAGTCTCCTTCTCCAATCTGAGCCATGATTTCAGAGCCCCAGGATCGTAGATACCCAAGTGAGTCAGCTTCAGATCTGAGGAAACCCCCTTCTTCGACTTCAGCAACATCCCTGATCAACCCTGCTCCGATGACATCAGTTCAGCTCAGGTCTCAGATCCAAGAGGTCTGTGCTGGGTTCAGGTAGTTGGATTCAGCTCAGACACTGTTAGATCTGTCACAGTCTGATGCTCTGCCCTTGACAGCTCGGGTCTGATTTTCACTGGAGGGCTCAGATCTGGGGGCTGGGAGGGGTTTCCCTGCGTCCGTCAGCCTTCCAGGTAGTGGATAGGGCTTTCTCACCTATCCCCTGCCCTGCATCGGGTCCAAGTGCTGATCCCATCATTCCTGCTCCTTCAGGTCAGCCTACCCTAGGAAGGCTCCACACTCTTTCCCCAGAAGGCATTCCCTATTCTTCTGATACCATCCCTGAACACCCCATGAAGGAGCTTCCTTGAAAGAAGACATGCAAGAGGAAGCACATTGACTACCTAATGAAGTCCCTCACTGAGGACACCAATTTCAATGAGGGAGAGAGATACCCTAGATTGCCATCTGATGATGTCTCCTTTGCAGATATCCTAGAAATCCTGAAAGAGAATGGTGGGTGGTCTTCTCAACTTTTTTCTTCTGAGGAGTTGGTCTTTTTGGAGGCTTTTGTGGCAGGCCCATCTAAGTTTTGGGTGACCCCCCCCACCGGACAAACTTATTGACCTGGTTTCTTACCAGGCCTGGAAGGACCAGGACACCTGAGCCCATCTCCAAGCATCCATATAAGTTTCTAGTTCCCTAAGCAGACAGAGCGCATTGGAGCAAAGGTGTCCCTGTTGATGCCATTGTTGTGGTGGCAGCCACTAAGAAGTTGCTAGCTGAGCATAGCTCCTCTGTCCTTCCACCAAACAGGGAGTCAATGGCAATGGACAGATTCAGTAAGCACATCTACACCTCAACTACTTTCATGATGACGTCATTAAATTATTTGACACACTTTACCCGCTTGCAAAAAGATTTCATCAAGGAGCTCTCAAACTCTCTTGCTAAGACCATGTCGGGGGAGGATCTCAAAAAGGTCTGCCCCCAACTAGCAACTCTGTCATCTACTGCTAATTCTTCAATGAGTGATCTCCCACATAGCAGGGGGTACCTGAGCAGACAGTTCAGGCGTAGCTATAAGGAAACATGCCCGGATGAGGCTACGCGATTTTGAAGAAGCCTTTAAGGTGTCCTTTGTTAATGAGCCCTTTGATGGTTCCTCTTTGTTTGGACCATCGGTGAAAGATACATTTACCCGCAATGAACAGGAAGGAAAGACCCTGTCTACCATGGGAATTATGTTTTCTACCCCGAGCCGCGGTGGTGCAGCGGTAGTGTTGTCGCCTCACAGCAAGAGGTTCTCCCATTCGATTCTTGACTGGAGTGCCTTCTGTGTGGAGTCTGCATGTCCTCCCCGTGGTCGAGTGGTGTTCGAAAGACATGCGTGAATGGGCATGCCTTTGTTGAAGGTTGGGAGTTGGGCTGGCACCTTGGCACCATAAAAATCGACTGCCAATCATTAGCGGACTGGAGTTCCACTGTGGCGACCCCTAACTGGGAAAAGCCGAAAGAAAAACAACAACAAGAGTACTTTTTCTAGAAACCACCAAGTTGTTGTTGTTGTTGTTGTGTCTTTCGGCTTTTCCTGGTTAGGGGTCGCCACAGCGGAACTCCGGTCCGCTAATGATTGGCAGTTGATTTTTACGTACCGAGTTGTCAGCCCTGACGCACAACCTTCAACGAAGGAACGCCCATTCACGCATGTCTCCACGCAGAAGACGCTCTAGCTGAGAGTCAAACCGGACAGTGTCTTACTGTGAGGCAACAACGCTACCGCAGCACCACCAAGGATAGAAAAAAACTTGGTTCTGGAAATCTCAGGGGCCTTTTCAGGACTCATGTGGGGATACTTCCTCCAGAGACAGAGAAGGAGGTTTCAGTGGTAGATGCCACCCCAGAGGCAGAGGAGGCCTGTAGAACCAGGGCTTTAAAGATTATTTTTCCGACAAGCCCTATCAGTGCTCCTGAAGTGCTGCCAGACTGCCACCTCTGGAGACAGTCAGAGGTATTTTTTCCCTGCACCTAGACACCTGGACAAGCATCACAAACAACACTTGGGTGCTAAGCATAATATCCAGTGGTTATTACATTCCCTTTTTCCCTCCACATCTAGGACCCAGGAGGAAACTCCCTGATGTTCCACCCAGTCAGAGGAGGTACGCAGCTCAGAAAATTCAAAAGCTGCTACTAAAAAATGTCATCCAGGAGGTCCCAACCGAACAATTAGGATTCAGAACTTACTCCTACTTCTTTCTGATGCCAAAGAAGACAGGGAGCTAAGGCCAAATCTGGATCACAGCAGTCTGAATCTCTATGTAAAGAAGTCAAAGTTCCAAATGATTACGGTTCAGTCCATCTTGCCTCTTCTGTGCAAGGATGATTGGATGTGCTCTACAGATCTCCAGGATGCATACTGTCACATCAAAATAGACAAGTGCTCTAGAAAACATCTGCACTTTCAGCTGGTGGCCAGTCACTACCATTTCAGAGTACTGCCCTTTGGGCTCATCACAGCCCCCAGCGTGTTCACCAAATGTATGGCAGTCATATCAGCTCACCTGAGGCTCAAAGGATTCCAGGTGTTTCCCTATCTTGACGATTGGCTCCTCACTGCCCCAAAAAGGCATCAGGTTTTGCAAATCTGAGATTACTTGCACCAGATCTCCAATTCCCGAGGCATTGCAATACATCTTGCAAAATCCAAGCTGACTCCTGTATAAGATCTAGAATTCATAGGAACTCAACTGAATATGATGAGTCAAGAAGACGCTTCACTACCTCTTCACCATATCACATCCCTGGGAAGTCAAATGGGAAACTTACTGTCTCATCCGTTCCTGCCAGCAAAACTAGTGTTGCAAGCTCTGGAATCAGTGTCAGCTGCCATTATTTTAGTCCCTCAAGCAAGAGTCTTCATGCAGATTCTCCAATGGACCTTAACGGTCCAATGGTCTATTTTATACCAGCATATATCTCTCCCCATCAGGCTCACTCCAATTTGCAAACATCAAATTCAATGGTGGATGCAGTCAGATGAACTGTTTTTGAGCAGGCTGTTCTGTCTTCCCCCTTCCAATAACCACAGTGACTATGGACACCACCCAATTGGGGTGGGGGGGGGCATTACAAGGGAAGGATATTCTAAGGCATGTGGTCCCCCCAGAGACCAAGCTGCATTTAAATGTCATCGAGATGAGAGCAGTCCTTTTAACATTGTATACCTTACAGGACATGCTCCCTCTAAGGACTATTGCTATTCATGATGACAACATGTCAGTAGGCTGGAATATCAGCCAAAAATGAGGAACCAGTTCTACCCATTGTGCAGAGAGGTCATAAGGGTCCCTCTAAGGACTATTGCTATCCATGATGACAACATGTCAGTAGGCTGGTATATCAGCCAAAAATGAGGAACCAGTTCTACCCATTGTGCAGAGAGGTCATAAGGGTCTGGGAATGGGCGATCTCTTCAGACCACTTTCTAATTGCAATGCACTAGCAGACAGACTCAGCAGGTCCATTCTGATTCCTCACAAATGGTCCCTCAATCAAGCAGTAGCGAACATGATATTCAACAGTGGGGGCCAGCCTTGCTTCTCCCCTCAACAACAAGTGCAGCAGGTACTTCGCTGTGATCCCCTTTCTTGGGGAGTCACCAAGGTTTGCCGTGGTTCACAATTGGTCCCCGGGTCTCCTTTATGTCTACCCTCCTCTCCCATTGATCCCCAAGTTTCTACAGAAAGCATACAGGGGCTGAAGATCTCAGTCATCTTCATTGCCCTCTTCTGGCCTTGGCAGATATGGTTCCACTTCCTATGCTCTCACCTGAAATACCCTCCAGAGATACTGGAGTCCAGTCAGGACCTCCTATCTCATCTGACAGAGTTTCATCATTCCAGTCTCCACGCCCCCAGTTTGACCAATTTCTCCAATTCCAGTGATAGTGTGACGGTCCAGGCTCGCTTCTCCGGTACATGACATCATCCTGGCTTCCTGGAAGCCTTCCACTAAGAGAGTCTACAAGAGCAAATGGAAACTCTTCTCTATTGGGCCTATAAAGAGAACACTGATCCCTTTTCAGTGCCTACATCTGCCATCCTTCTTTTTACAGAAGGGGCTAGTTTTGCTACTATTAAACTTCAGTTAGCAGCAATATCCAGTTTCCACATTGGAGTCGAATCCTTTTCTCTGTGAACTTCCAAGCTATGTAAAGCATTTATGAAAGGAATCATCCTCCTTAGATGTCTCATAAAAGACCCCTCTCCTGCTTGGGACCTCACTGTGGTTCTACAGGGGTTAACTCAGAAACCTTTTGAACCAGCAAATAATTGTGATATGAAATGTCTTTCTTTCAAAACTATCTCTCTGGTGGCTATCACTTCAGTAAGAAGAATTTCTGAACTCCAGGCCTTATCAGCTAGACCTTCTTACATTGTTTTTCATAAGGATAGGGTTTGCCTATGCACTAACCCTTCCTTTATGCCTAAAGTGGCCATGGAAACTAACATTATTCAAGACATTCAGTTACCAGTCTTTTTCCAAACTTTACCAATAGAGGAGAATACATGCTACATCTTTTGGAAGTTCATAGACAATTCCATTTTTATCTTCACAGAGCAAAGCAGTACAGGAAGTCAGACCAGCTATTTGTATCCTTCTCACCTACATGCCTAGGTTAAGCATTTTCCAAAGTTACCCTGGCTAAATGGATTACTGGCTGCATTTAATTGATTTATTCCCTAAAAGGGCTGAAATTGCTTCACTCTTCCAGAGCCCATTCCACCATATCTATGACTATTTTATCCGCCTTTTTCCTCTAGAACATCAATTGATGATATTTGCGTTGCAGCCACTTGGTCAAACAATCATACCTTTGTTGTCTGTTACAAATTGGACATTGTCTCTAGAAACAGACCTTCCTTTGGTTTGACAGTCCTCCGGCATATCTTTCCTTGAGGGCCTCCCAAGAATCACATAGCTGGGGACTCTGACCCATCAATGAGGAAGAATGAAAAGGACAACATCAGATTTAAAAGTTATGTATTACAAGCTAAAAGTTATTTGGATTGACTAAGATTTCAGTTTGTTGGTATTTACCTTTGTATTGACCACTTTTTGCCTACCTTGGACTACGTGGACCAGTTTTTGGATTATAGATTTCAGAACTATTGGTGACTCTTCTCCTTTTCTTTTTTAACAGCTGCTACTTCTGGTGGAAAATTGGAAATCTCTCTTTTTGAAATACAACAGCCACAAACATTAATACAAAAGTCTCCTTACACAGTCTGAGAGAGTATCTCTAAAGCCATTGCCTTCTTTCTTGCCAAAAGTAGTACCAGCTTTTTCCTTGAATTAATTTATGCATCTTCCATGTTTGTGCAAATTGCCAAAGTGCTGAATAAACACTTCAGATATTCACAGAGAGTGAATGATGTACTAGAAGACTCTGTTGTATTTTTTAAGAAAATAGATCAAATGTTTGAGTCCTGTAGAAAAAAAGAAGCGTCAACCTGCTTGTCTCCAAGCAGATCTTGTCTAAGTGTTTGACACATTGCATTGCTTTGCTTTTTGCTATGGTAAATTACAAAAAAAAAAAAAAAATACCACAAGTTCCTACGAGAGCTCATTTCACTTGAGTAGCAACTACTTTTGCAGTGTATTTCAGGAATGTGTCCACTTGGGATATATTAGAAGCTGTAACTTTGATTACTCTCCATAGTTTCACGAAACACTACAAGCTAAACAATCAGGCTAGACTTGTCATTTTTTTAAATGAGAAATATCTTTATTAAATTATCACTTATGACATAGGCAATCATACATTTATATAATTGAAAACAAACCATATTGACATAATTTTAGTTGTAAGCATTATACATCAGACTATGTTGATATAATTTAGTTGCAAACATAATACATCACTTATAATCTATTCAGTCATTGTCAGTCAGATATTACATACTTGTCAGGTTTGGCCTAGTTGTGCTAGAAAGGGTCATTTTCAAAACTAAAAAACGGAAAAATGTGGAGACTTTTCAGTTCAGAAATATAATACTATAAACAAAAAAAAAAGCACTGAAATAGAAAGCCGCCAGTCCACAGAGGTATAACCACAGCAAACGTTTTCTGTGGTTATATCACTGTAGACTGGCGGCTCTCTTATTTCAGTGATTTTTTTGGTTTCTAGAAAGGATCATGTACCTATTCACCACCCAGGTGTATACCTTTAGTGCCATGGATGTTACCCAAATGTAAAGATTTACTGCTACTGTGTCACTCAGTGAAGAAGATATTATAGTTATGTAAGATAGTTGCCATAACAGTGGAAGTACAATGAGAGGTCACTGTAACAGTAAGTCTTCCCACTATCCCATCCCATCTCCCTGCTATTGCTGGGAGTGTGTAAATAGTTTAGTAGAGGTTATTTTGTAGCATTATAGTAATATTATTCATTATACTGGTGTTTTTCCACTAGTTTTAGGCTTGAAGAGTTTAGATTATATTCCTCAGTTTGTCTGTGACAAGCACACTGCTCTCTATGGAAAGTCCTATCAGTTTTGAAGGACTAAAAAAGGCATATGCTAATGTTGCTTTTAACAGAGCCATTTACCACTTGAGTGAATAACGTCATGGATGCAAGACCAGCAGCTTTACGTGTAATGGTTAGGTAAAATCCTCAACAAGTAAGAAAACATAAATATAGTGATTTACACTTACAGTAATTTCTCCTTAAAGTGTTATTACACAATTGTAATTTATTTGGAGAGTATTCGTAGATGTAATGTTCTGAAGTGGGTGTGTGTGTGTGTGTGTGTGTGTGTGTGTGTGTGTGTGTGTATATATATATATATATATATATATATATATATATATATATATATATATATATATATATATATATGGGTCTAGGACACATGCTCGACTAGCATATGTCCAAATCACAAAACATCGAACACACATACACGAAAGCGCTTAACATCGAAAAGCGCTACCGTGTATGTGTAGTTCAAAAAAAAAAATCTAGGTTTCTGCAGGGGGACTTCACCCCCCTGCACCCCCCCACCCCCCCCACTTTAATATTCTCACTCCGAGATCGCACTACAGTGAGTAAAAGGGAATTTTCCCTTACCCGCTCTGTAGTCCGATCTACAAAACAGGTACACATATACAGAAGTGCTTTTCGATGTTAAGCGCTTTCGTGTATGTGTGTTCAATGTTTTGTGATTCGGACATATGCTAGTCGAGCATGTGTCCGGATCCCATACACATATATATATATATATATATATATATATATATATATATATATATATATATATATATATATATACACATTATATATATATATATATATATATATATATATATATATGTGTGTGTGTTGTGTCTATACACACACACACACACACACACACACACACATATCTATAGCTATATTTATGATTGTACTTTATATCATCGATTTCCCATAATGTCAACTCATTTAACAGCGAGACAACAACATTGAAACTTCAAAAGAGTGCATTCACAGAATGGCGAATGTCACCTCAGGGAAATTAACCACTTGGCAACCACTGACGATAAAAAGAAACGTAACAAATTAAACCTAACGAAGTGGAGGGGGGCTTTGCCCCCCCCACTTAAATATTCCACCTCTGAGATCATATTTCAGTGGAGAAAAGGGCAAAGGTCGTCAGCAGTGGCCAAGTGCTTATTTTCCCAGAGGCAAAGTTCACCGTTACGGGAGATGGCTCTTTTGAAACTTCAATATTGTCCTCTCGCTGTTAAGCGAGTCGACATTATGGGAAATCGATGATATAACGGGGAACCATATCTATCTCTATATATAAAATGGTACAATCATTTTCATACAGTATAGATAGACTATTTTTTATATTTTGTCCTGAGTAATCCAACGTGAGATACAGTATTTTTTTTACATTTGACTGCTATAATAATAAATAAATCTGGTTCTTCTGATGTTCAACCATTGTATGAAGAACTAATTACTATATAAATGCAGCATTGGTGGTATGGAATCATACTATTAGGTACCAGTTGTATTATTTCATGTATCTGATGTGCAAATTGCAGTGTACTACTTTAAATTAAATTATAAATATGTACCATGTGTAATTCTAATATACTTTTTATTTATGTCCCAAGAATGGGTGGCAATTAAATAAAGTTAAAAATATGCTGATTCAGATGTTCCAGTGGATAGATTTCTGACAGCAACACTAGCATCCTTTGTGCAGAAACTAATCAGGAGTGACAAGATATCAACTGGTTTGGGGAAATATTCACCTACTGTTCTTCCTCCAAGAGAAGAATAAGAACAGTCATTACGCAGTAGGGACCCACAGTGGAGGCTACAGGCTGTGCTGTATCTGACTGTGTGCATTCCTGTGGGATAAAGCTACAACAGAATATGGTTATGGGCTGTGGCTGTCACACAGAGGAAAAAGACGTTTATGTGTTGAATTCCCACTGTTTAGCAGATAAGGACTTCCCCTGTCACTCCATGGAAGGTACATTAATGGGGATGGCGGTATCTCTGCCCAAAGAAGTAACCCCGAATGCCAGGCAATGTACCTTTATCATGGTTGTGTTTTCTTAAATTCTAGGAGGGAGATAACATGCATTGTAAGCACGTCAGCAATAGAGAAAAACAAATATTTGAAACAGATCAGTTAAATGTATTATATAGTAGCATGCATTTCCAGATACAGGCACTGTGTGTGTGAGTGTGTGTGTGTGTGTGTGTGTGTGTGTGTGTGTGTGTGTGTGTGTGTGTGTGTGTGTGTGTGTGTGTGTGTGTGTGTGTGTGTGTGTGTTTGTGTCTAAGAGAGAGGCAGAGTGTGCTGTGTTTGTTCAAATTCAACTATTTCTTTGCAGTCTTGGCACAACTACACGTTGTCAGTCTTAATAAATTCAGTCATGTTCTTCATGTCAGTCTTAATAAATTCAGTCTTGTTCTTCATTAGCAAGATCAAAAGAAGTATGATGCAGTTAAGACTAATGACTTTCTCTTTTCTTTTCTTGCTTAGCACGTAGTTCAGTGTGTGTTTGTGGCCATCAGAACCATTGGAAACATTGTGATTGTCACCACTTTGCTACAGTTCATGTTTGCATGTGTTGGAGTCCAGCTCTTTAAGGTGAGTCTAGCACTGGCTTTTGCTCTGGAAAGAATGGAAATATACTTTATTTAGTAATCATTTATTTCAGGAATATAGGACTATAACCTATTGACAGAAATGTTTTTACTGACTAACCATACAGTAAATTTTTCAATTGTTTGAGAATGAAGGCAGTTTGTTAAGCTAATCCTTTTTCTGTGAAATAAATGGTGCAGATGTTACACTGATGCTTAAAGAACTGTATTACAAAGTGCAGCACTAGTATCACACTGTTAGGAAAACATGCCATTGTAAGCCTATTAACATTTACTTGTGTTTTATGCAAGCAGTATGTTGATAAGCGGTTATAGCTTTTTGATTTCAGAAATTGTAGAGTGGTTTTGTATTGGGATACCCCTGTTACACTGAGTCTGTTATATTTTATTAGGAATTGGTTGTATTGAAGTCAAGGTACAATACTTTGAAAACTGTACCTTATTCATTGGTTACTGTTACTTTAATAATGCTCCACTTTGGATGTTGGATCTTTATTCTGTGCATGTGTCAATATAGACAGTAACTAGCGAAATGGTGGACTAAAACTCATTATAAAGAGTACAATACAGTAAAAATAACATGCAGATGATAAACACAATACTGTAAGAAAGTTATCTCTGAGATAAAAAGGCAGATGGTGGGCATAGCCAAGCTGTAAGATGAAAAAAGAAAGAGAAAGGAGCAAATTGCAGTTCCATGCGGAATGGAAGGATATTATGCGTAAAGCTAGGAGCAGGTGGTTCCTTGCCTGGGTGACAGGTTTCAGTGGAAGATGAGACTGAATGAAGGAAGGAAGTAATACATCCAACATTTAGAATATAGAAAACAAGTATTAGCCAAGTGAGCTCACATCTTGATACAGTAAAGTAACCCATATTAATATAGCCTTGCAAGCTAGTGGACTAGTATTTGATTTCAGTAATGCATCTTTTACTAAGACAAGACTTTAAGCAGTATGGAAGGTTAAGTAAAATGTTAGGAGGGGTCATAATGTTGGGGACAGTAATACTGCAGTCATTCAAAGGTTCACATTCACAGATTCATTTGTCAAACCTGTGATGTTTTGGTCTTTAGGTAGCATGATTACTGAACCCTGATAATGTTAACCTGTGGTATACTTTCAGACAGTAAACTAGGCAATCATATTTACAACACAGGTTGTTTCAGAAATGGAGCATGTTAGTACTTTAGGTTGCCATTTATCTTTAACCAGATTTATCAAAACAAGTGTCCTTGCTTTCATTTACCAGGTATTTTTAAGGATCTTTCTAAAGGAAACAAGGTAGCCTGAGTTTCTAATTTTGTTAATTGTATTATTCCATGAAATAGAAGCAATCTTAGTGATAATTCTTTATGTGACAGTGTATATGGGTGTCAATATACAGTTATGATATCATTGTTTCTTAGGGAAGAAGCAGAAACCCTTCTTTGAAGTTTATTTACTGGTGAGGTCATGACTATAAATGATGCATGTATTTTTGTAGACAGGCTCAGAAAACTTCAGATTCTTTTTGTATTCGCAATTGTGTACCTAGCTTGCAGTCATCAGTGTATCTGGGTTTAGCAGCACTCTTCCCTCTTATATCTGAGAAGAGTAGTCTGTACTAAATTGGAACTACTACTAAACTTTATGGGAAATCATTAGTAACTACCATTAGGATGGACAATATCCCTCTTCCCTGACAGGTTGAATCCTCTTGCTTAACCGGTACTTTACCCACTGATCCGTGTGTGCATTGATATTTAATGTACTTAATTTGTTAGTAGTATGAATGAGAACAAATTCATTTAGAGAAGTGATTCAGTGACAAGAACATAAGAGTAAGGTGTTAAGTAGTGGTAAAAGGTATACAAAATGCAGTGCCAAGTGGATATCAGGTACTAGAGAAATGATAAGGTCACACAAGGTATAGGCTCCTGCCACCTGTTTAGAATCAGTTTATCCTCATTTACAGCAATATATTGTCTACCTTTTCAGGCCACCATAAAAGTATCCCGGTATATTCTTTCTGTTCAGAAACTCTGCCATGTTTGCCTACATTTGTGCCATAAATTTCTCTCCACACCACACACTGGCTTATCTGTCTACACTCACATTGCTAACCCTTTTCTTTCTATTAAATGTTTCAGCCAGCGGTATGATTCATTCCTTCTCTTTGTCTAAAAGTCTTTACTTTTAAATGTTACTGGTGATCATCTTGTAGTAAAAATGTAAAATATAATGCACAATGTTTGTTGTCGTTGTCAATTACTACAGTTATACTGACTTCCTATTGTAATTCCTTTCTGTCCCTGGCTCAGGTCTTGTATAAAATAAACAAATTCTGTAAATAAAGAAACATATTGGTTTATTCAGTCACACATACGTTGTTGAAGAGAAGAAGGCCTTCTCCTTTCTCTGTGATGTTTTTACTACATCCTCTCAGCAATCAAAAAAACCCACCAGAAAATCAGCCTCCTCTACAGACACAACTACTACCTTACTCCATCTTCCCGTCATACACTTGCATCTACCTTCCTTCTCCCCTCTCTCTTGTATGGTGCTCCCCTATTCTCCAACCTACAACTCGGACTCCGTGCTAAACTTGAGGCCTGTTACAACAAAATCTGCAAATTTGCAACCAATTCTAAGAACTCTTCCCATCACTGTCACTCCCTACACACCCTAAACTGGCTAGAACTCCACAACCACCTAAAGTACCTACAACTTACAACAGCCCACAAACTCATCTTTAAACCAGCAGAATGCCCCTCTCTTGCTAAATCTCTAACACCCTACACACCTACCCGTATCCTGAGATCCACAGGCCAAAACCTCCTGCATGTACACAAACCCATCCACCCAACTGGTAAACTACTACTATCCCACACTATAGCCAAACTATGGAACAATCTCCCCACACCACTACGTAATATACCTAACCACAACAATTTCAAATCCATGCTTCTCTCCCATCTCTCCTCCAAATGGGAATGTCCTTCACATGCTCCCACCTAAAACTCGCACACTACTAACTCCACACCTAAATCATCATTTCTTTGCCTACTTTAACTTAATTCAGAGATCTTGCTCAGAACACCTTTTCATAAATATTTTGCATGCATGCCTCTGGCCTACCTTACTCATATTCTCAAACTTTCATTGTTTGTTTTTCTTATCCATTGTACCCATAATATTGTTTTCCTCTGTAATATTGTTAATTTGTCTCTATTCGTATGTATTTGTATGTCTGTTTGGGGCTTTTCCCCTCGGGTCTCCACTGAAAAAGGGTAATTCTTACCCAGCTGGACCAACCCGGTTAACAAATGCAAATAAATAAATAAATATAGTTTATGAACTTAAAAAAGGTTTAGTGATGTTATGTTTATGGCTATTGTTAAAGTGCATATTTTCTCTCTGTCTCTATTCATTGTCATTTGCCATTTGCAATGTACATTTCTGAAACACATTGCATGCATTCTACTTGGATAACATTTTTATATAATTTTACTTATATTTGCTGCATTAATTGTAATACATTTTATTGTATATCAGTGATTGCATAGGATTATCTTTTAAAAAGAGATATAGCAGTGCTCATGGGACAACCAGTTTGACAAAATGTAGACAAATGAACAAGCATGAAGGCTAAATCTATGGTGTCAGGATTTCAGGATTGTGCAATGACAGTCCAGGTAAATTACAACTGAAACCAACATGTTTGAGCAAATATACAGTGAACTTGAGGGATTGACTGAACTGACCAATAAAGAACAGCAGAAGAAAAAGGATAAAATACTTAAATGTAGCAAAGGTGAATTATCAAAGGGCACTGTGAAGTAATGGAAGACATGATAGTCTGCCCATGTTTTATTAAAATGTATAGTTTCTTGTAAAACTTAAAGCAGCATCCAATTGCTTCCTGAAGCTTTCTGACATACCAATGTTCTTCTTACCAATCTCATTGATATCAGTACTGGTATCCACAAGAACATGCAGGGTCTAGAAATTTTAGTACTGGGTGAGTCTAGTGCTTCGCTGATTCTTTATCGGCCTTGGCCCATTATTCCTTCTGATGATTTGGCTTTTGAGTTGGTTCAGCCCTTGTTTTGACTAGGGACCTTTTCTAAGTAATATTTTGATGTTGTACAAGAAAGCAGCAGTGATATATGGAATCTTTCTCAGACCACTATCAAGACAGGGTAGAATCCATCCAACCAGTATCAGCACAGGGTAGAATCCATCCATCCATCCATCCATCCATCCATTCTCAATCCCTTTTCCCATTTTGCTCATGGGGTTGGGGTGTCACTTCAACAGTGACAATCATCTCAAGCCAAGGTTTACACCTCCTGGTGGCTAGCCCTGCCACGGTAGTTCATTCGTACCACTCACTTGTACACACACTCTCTCACCCATGGCAAATTTGTCCAGTCCATCTACTACATGTCTTTGGAATGTGGGAGGAAACTGTAGCACCTGGAGGAAACCCACATGACCGCAGGGAGGACATGCAGACTCTGCACAGAAGACACCACAGCTGAGAATTGAACCAGAGACAGTAGAGTACTAAGGTGTAAAACTTCAAAGATAGTTGCAAATGCTCAGTGGGGAAAGAAAAGAAAAAGAACACCCAAGAATATCTTTTTGTAATACATCTAGTAATGAGAAAGATTTTTCTAAGAGGTATTTTCACTCTTCTTTCTCTCAAGATTCTACTAGAATGTTTTTCTTCTTAATTACAATAGCTTCAGCCATAAACAGTTTCTTTTACATATACCTTACATTACAGTAAGACAGTGGGAAGCCTGCTTTACCTGGAAGGAGATGCAGAGAAATGATGAGGCTGCCTGATGCAGAGTGAACAGCGCCTCAACTTTATTGTGTGTTTAATATATTTTAAAAGCTAATAATCTGTTGCATGATGCACAGTATGTGGCTCATAGGATCATAGGAGAGAGATGAATAAATATATAAACAAACTTAGGAACTGCCATTTTGTTCAGATTCAGAAAACCTTAATGTGAGAGTGTTCAATCTCGCCTTTGTTCTTACACATGGGTTCGGAGCCGATCCTCGGCTCCGTGTCGGCCGCTTGCAAGCTCTGCATCGAGAAGAAGAAGCTCGAGATCACCTAATACCCACAATCCCCCTCTGCCTTTACCTCAGATCTAGTTTGCCGCTGCAGCGTTCGCATCACTGGGTCGAGCTCGAGCACCTGAGATAAGATTTAGAATTTTATTCTTGTATTTTTTCTTGGTACTTTAGTGTTATAAGCTGTTTAGTGATATTTTGTGTGAGTGTGGTAAGGTATAAGGGAATCTCGGTACCTTTAAGTTATAAAACTTAGTTAGAGTTCTCTTCGGGGCCTACCACCCCTTATTGGATTTGACAACCGGATTGACTTTCACTACTGGATTTGACAATTTTACCGGACTTGACTTTTTACTGGATTTGACTATTTTTCTACTTAGAGTGACATGTCTGAAAAGGCCAAATCAGGGTTCAAGCGTTGCCAATGTGGGCAAAAAATGTCAGTAACTGACAATCATAGTTCCTGTGTCTACTGTCTTGGCCCTCTCCATCTGCAAGAAGACTGCTCTATTTGTCATTCTTTCAGTGGGAGGGTCATGACAGATAGGCGCAGGAAACTAATGGACAGGGGTTTATTAAAACCTTCCTTTCAGGAGGCTCTGGATGCTTCTGACCAGGCATCCAAATCCTCGAAGGAATCGAAGACGTCGGAGCCCAAGTCATCGGCTCCGAGCTCTTCGACTAAAGTTAGATCACCGGTTCCACAGACTTTGGGGCTGAGTGTTCAACTGTTGGCAGTTTCCGAGCCTCGAGTCTTGGAACCGGTGATGGAGCTCCCTCCCTCGACACTATTGAGGTCGGCTCCGTCTTCGGTTCCTTCGACCCGTTCTTCTAAGCTCTCCGATATCGATGTGGACCGTGTGGTGCAGAAGTTATTGGAACATTCGGCCCTGTCCAAACTTATCTCGGTTTCCACCCAATTGGTGTCGAAACTTGAAGGTCTCCCATTATCTCCATCCCTTCCTCCTCCGAGACCTGTCCAGTCTTTGGAGCCGGAAGAGGTTGATCTACTGATTGTGGAGCCCTCGGTGCCAGAACCGTCCTTTTCTCGGTCTGCTCCTTTCACCTCGACTCCGTCGGATCTGGTACCGGAGTCTCGGAGCCGACGATCCGTCCTTGGTTCCGGGGCCGAGAGTCGAACCGACGTTTCGGTTCCGACTCTTCCTCTCAGGGCCTCGGCGCGGATCGATTCGGCTCCGTCCTTGGGGTCGATACCTTCGGTGCCTGTCTCGGGGATTCTTCCCATTTCTTCGGAACCGGGAGACTCCTCGACTCGGGGCCCGGGGGGCCTTCGATCTCATGAGGAAGGTGTTGTCTACCCAGACAACCACATCAGTAGAAGCAGCCTCTCCTCCCCATAAAGGACCGTTATCTTCCTCTGCAGCAACGGCCACATCCAAGCGTTGAGCACCGGTGTCTCAGCCACCCCTGGAGGGTGCCCCCTCTTCCTCGGAGGCTTCTTCGGATGCTCCCCCCGAAGAGGTCCCTAGGAAAAGATTGTGTAAGAGGAGACACTTAGATTCTCCACAAGAATCTTTAACATCCGATACTGACTTGGATGAGTCAGAAGGGTCCCCAAAGTCACCTTCAGAAGATGTCTCTTTTTCTGACATCTTGGAGATCCTGAAGCAGAGAGGTGATTGGCAGTCCCTCCCCCCTTCTGAGGATGAGTCAGTTTTGCTGAAGGCATTTGGTGCTCGCCCTTCCTCCTCCTGGGTCACTCCGCCCTTCGATGAGTTAATGGAATTGATTGCTCGAAGGGCGTGGGAGACACCTGACACGGTGGAACCGGTCCCTAGGAAGCCTAATAAGTACATCACTGCACCCCAAGACAAGGCTTACCTCACTAAAGGAGTTCCAGTGGACGCTATGGTGGTGGCAGCGGCCACGAAAAAGGAGATGTCGGAATCTTCCTCATCTGTCCATCCGCCTAACAGAGATTATAGGACTATGGACAGATAAGGGAAGCGCATTTTTAGTTCAGCGGCTTTTTCTATGCGGTCCCTGAACTATTTGACCCATTTTACACACTTACAGAGGGATCTAGTCAAAGAGTTGGGAGATACCCTCCAGGGTACTACAGATGCTGCGGTCTCAGAGAAAGTTTCAGCACATCTAAATACCCTTACATCCATTGTTAACTCATTCATGAGGCTGATATCATACGCAGCCGAAGGATCGAGTAGGGCAGCGGCTTCAGCGATTGCTCTTCGTAGGCAATCCTGGATGCGCTTATGTTCATTTGCGGAAGCCTTCAAGTCTTCCTTTACTAACGCCCCATTTGATGGTGCCACTCTCTTTGGCCCCAAAGTAAAGGAGACCCTTACCCGGTGTGAACAGGAGGGAAAGACTCTGTCTGCTGTCGGAGTCCGTTTTTCCACCCCTTCCAGACCGTACCCCAAAGGGCAACGTGGTGGGAAAATGTGGTTTCGAAAACCCCAAGGATCTTTCCCAGGCACACAGGGTGATGCCCCCTCTAGAGGCAGAGGAGGGGGCAGAGGTGGAAGACGCCGCCCTGGCGGCAGAGGGGGTCCGCAAAACCAAGGTGACAGGGATACCCCCCCTGGAAAACCTTTCCAGCACCCTTGAGAGGAGGCCCGACTGTTCTGCTCTGGAGGCAGTCGGGGGTCGCTTAGCTTTATACCCTCAGGCCTGGCAAAACATTACTACAGACAACTGGGTAAAAAGCGTTGTTACCAGAGGTTACAGAATACCATTCCTATCCACCCCCATTCCAAAGAGAAAACTCCCAGATGTACCGCCCCATCTGCGAGACCCAGCAGCTATAGAAATTTCAAAGCTGCTAGAAAAAGAGTCATCCAACCAGTCCCAGCGGACCAAATAGGATTCGGAACTTACTCAAGGTTCTTTTTAGTTCCAAAGAAGACAGGGGACTGGAGGCCGATTCTGGACCTAAGCAACCTCAACACCTTTGTCAAGAAAGAAAAGTTCCGAATGGTCACGCTTCAATCGATCCTTCCATTCTTACAGAAGGACGACTGGATGTGCTCAATAGATCTGAAGGATGCATACTACCACATCAAAATGGCCAGGGCGTCCAGGGATCATTTGCGCTTCCGGCTGGGAGCCAGTCACTACCAGTTTCATGCCCTGCCCTTTGGTCTGACCTCAGCCCCCAGGGTTTTCACCAAATGCATGGCAGTGGTAGCGTCTCATCTGAGGCGCCTAGGATTCCAGGTGTTTCCGTATCTGGACGACTGGCTCCTGTCTGCCTCCACCCGGCGTCAACTGATACAGGCCAGGGATTACACCCTACAACTTTGTATTCACCTCGGAATTTCCGTAAATTTCGAAAAATCCTTACTACAGCCATCACAGCATATCTTATTCATAGGAGCGGAATTAGATACGCATCATTTGATTCTAAGGCTTCCTACAGAAAGGATAGTCGCACTTCAAAACAACATTTCTCTCCTTCTGTCGTCCATAAAATCCCTGGCAAAGCTGGTTCTAAAGGTCTTGGGTCTCATGGCAGCTTCTCTCATTGCGATACCATTGGGAAGACTGCACATGAGAGTCCTACAATGGCTGCTGTTTGCACAATGGTCGTTCCAACAGCTACCTCTGACACACGAAATTTTGATAACAAACACATGCAAATCACACCTAACTTGGTGGCTTCAGACTTGCAACCTTTCCAGCGGAAGACCATTTGTGCTACCCACACCATCAGCGACGATAACCACGGACGCTTCCCTGATAGGGTTGGGGGGCATCTTTCAGGGACAGACAGTCCAAGGCGAATGGACGAATCTGGAGTACAATCTGCACATCAATGTTCTGGAGTTGAGGGCAGTGTTTTTAGCGTTGCAACACTTTGCTCCCCTTCTTCCTCTAGGGACTATTGCAGTTCAGACAGACAACATGTCCGTAGTCTGGTACATAAACAAGCAAGGGGGAACCAGGTCTTATCAACTATGCAGAGAGGCCATGAGAATTTGGCAATGGGCGGAGTCCACGGGTCGCTTTCTGATCGCAACGCACATCCCGGGGTCATCCAACGTCATAGCCGACAGGCTGAGCAGAGCAATACTGTTGCCTCACGAGTGGTCCCTCAAACAGTCAATTGCGAACATGATATTTCGCAAGTTGGGCCAGCCTTCCTGCGATCTGTTTGCGTCTCCAATGAACGCCAAATGCAGGAGCTATTTTGCCCTATTACCCCCTCCAGGGGAAGTCCCCAGGGACGCTGGTGCACGATTGGCCCCCGGGTCTCCTGTATGCTTTTCCTCCATTTCCCCTGATTGCAAAGTTTCTGCAGAAAGCCAACAACCTTCAGAGGACGATAATCCTCATTGCCCCATTCTGGCCTCGTCAAATTTGGTTCCCCTTTCTCTTACATCACCGCATTCGGGGACCTTGGATGCTGGACCCAGAGCCAGATCTACTGACTCACTCGTCAGGAGTTCCTCACCCATCTCTCGAATCACTCCATCTAGCAGCTTGGCTGCTCCACTTCCCTTTCTAGCCAGGTCTGATTCCCTTACACCGGCGGTTCAGAATATTTTAGTGGCTTCTCATAAAGCTTCCACTACAAAAACCTACACCAGTAAATGGAAACGTTTCGTCTTCTGGGCTAATTCACATCATTTGGACCCTGTTATAGCTCCGTTGAACAAGATCTTGGAGTTTTTGACAGAATTGTTTCATGAAGGAGCTTCTCCTGCTACTTTAAGAGTGCAATTGGCTGCCATTTCTAACTTTCATGTGGAAGAATGTGGTGCGCCTATTATGGCTCACAGACTTTGTAAAGCTTTTTTAAAAGGGTCTTTTCATATCAGACCACCAGTTAGAATTCCTACATCACCGTGGAATCTGAACCTTTTACTTTCTAAATTGATGTTGCCCCCCTTTG
The DNA here is from genome assembly GCF_019279795.1 of Protopterus annectens. Classification (NCBI taxonomy): domain Eukaryota; kingdom Metazoa; phylum Chordata; order Ceratodontiformes; family Protopteridae; genus Protopterus; species Protopterus annectens. Next base: position 137,250,875 of record NC_056745.1, read on the forward strand.
AACCAGCCTCAGTTTGCCCATTGAAATTTTTATCATGGAAAACTCTATTCCTGGTGGCCATTACATCCACTAGGCGAGTGTCTGAGCTTCAGGCTCTTTCTATTAAACACCCTTATTTAATCTTCCACTCTGACAGAGTATCCCTTCGCACTAATCCATCCTTTCTCCCCAAAGTTTGCTCTACTAATAATATTAATCAGTCCATTGAATTACCCACCTTCTTCAAAAATCACTCTAATAAATTAGAGTATATGTTGCACAAATTGGATGTCCATAGACAACTCAGGTTTTATTTGGATAGAACAAAAGATCACAGGAAATCTGATCAACTGTTTGTAGCCTTTGCTGACAGCAGGAAGGGTGTAGCAGTTACGAAACGAACTCTTTCCAAATGGCTAACTGATTGTATCACATACGTTTATGAGGCTTCCAATCAAACCTTATCGGTCAAACCTAAAGGACATTCTACGAGATCAGTGTCTACATCCTTAGCTCACACAGCTCGCTTACCATTAGACACGATTTGTGCGGCTGCTACTTGGGCTAAACCACATACATTTATCTCTCATTACAAAGTGGACAGGGTTTCTAGGGATAGGGCAACCTTTGGTTCCACTGTGCTCAAGAACGTTCTCCCGTGAGTTCCTCAGGATCATGGAGCTAGGGACGCTACCCATGTGTAAGAACAAAGGCGAGATTGAACACTCTCACATATAGAAGTTATGTCCTTACCATAACGTTCCATGTGGAGTGTTCATCTCGCCTTTGTTCTTACACTACCACCCTTCCCACCCTTAGGAAGAACGTTCGATTTGGTGCCTGGTCTGGAGTATTCTCCTTCTGCAGTTGTAATAGTTGTATTGTATGATACACTTGTGTATATATATATATATATATATATATATATATATATATATGTATATATGTATATAGATGATCCTTCATTATGTAATTTTTGGTATGTGTGTGTGCTCTCTATGGCTGGTTTGCTTGCAAACTAGATCTGAGGTAAAGGCAGAGGGGGATTGTGGGTATTAGGTGATCTCGAGCTTCTTCTTCTCGATGCAGAGCTTGCAAGCGGCCGACACGGAGCCGAGGATCGGCTCCGAACCCATGTGTAAGAACAAAGGCGAGATGAACACTCCACATGGAACGTTATGGTAAGGACATAACTTCTATTTCTGGCTTCTCTTCCTAGTAGTAATACTACTAACAAGGCCATGCATCCCTGTTTAGAGGCCTCCATGACACACACACACACACACACACACACACACACACACACACACACAGGGTGAGACACAGGTGTTTCCATTGTGGTGAATGGGTGAACGCTACTAAAAGACAGTGTTCACTTTTTCTCACATAGAAAAGATTAACTTGGTAAAGTAAGTCTCTGAATCGCTCTTCCTATGTTAATATCCTGTCAGTGACATTTCAGAGAAATAGCACATGGCTAATTAGCATTAGCCACTCCTTCAGACTCACATTTTCATGTGGCTTACCCACTAAAACTGCTGTCTCTACCATGGCAACCAGCAAGGGGAAACCGTAGAACTAGAGCAGTCTCTGAATTGGAAAGGCTTTCCATGATGTGAAAACCTTTTGAATGAAGACTTCTGCATCACTGTAAGCCTTTCTGAATTCCATGTTAGGTAAGACAGGAGTTGATATTCTGAGATTTTATTTATGATGCTGTTGGTGGTACATCAATGGAGTGTCATGTCTGTGGTTGTCATGAGAAGACTTGCATGACTTAAAAATTAGTTTTATAATGAAAATATTAAAGACATTTGTGTAGACACTGGCCTTTAGACATGCATTGATAAAGACTGCTCTAATTTCCAGTCTTTGTAAGATAGATAAGCTATGTAGATATGTCTCATACCTAGAAATCATCATAGACTGAAATTTGAAGGGTCTGATCCTTCTATCCATCAGATGGTGGCTCCCTTTTATGGTATATTCAGGGTGGATTAGTCTTTTATTTCTTAAGTGTAGCATTTCAAGCATGAAAAGTGGACCCTGTGAAGAACCACTAGAATTTCACCAAGAGCACCCCCTGAGTTGTGAGAATAATGGAAAATCATAGTAATTTCAGCCCGTAAACATCTGCAGTTATATTACATGCATACACAGCATATATTTCTTTTCCAAATTGGAACCTATGGTAGTTTGTTAAACTACAGGTCATTAAACATAATTTTAATCAGAATTTTCCTCAACATGTTAGGTGATTACACTGATATGCACATAGTAATATAATTTTTGTCATGACATGTTAACAGTTGGTTGATATTTTCCAAACAGGAAAAAAAACAAGTTCTTTGTAACAGGCATTTGACCCAAACACTTTAAACAAATGCATTATTTTTGATGGGTAGGGTAGAGTATACTTCAGGAAATTGTTTCCACTATAGTAAATTTAAAGCTGATGCCAGGAAAAGGAGAGCAAAGGAGTCTGTCTTAACATATTCTGTAATTTTAACACAGCCAACTGAGAGTAAGGTGGAAGATAACCTAGGGAGTTGAAGAGGGAGAAATAGTGTCTCAAAGAAAATATCTTTTCCCCAAAGATGATATAAAGACAGCTGTGGTTGTGACAGGTGCTATGGGCTTTAACTCAGGCATCATTGCTGTTAATACTGTGTTTGTGTAAATGCAGAGTAATTCTGGTCAAGAATCAACAGTATGAGGTTTGACTCCTGGCACAGGTACCGGTTTTCACACCAAGGGCAAATGGCCTTAAGGGCTTATGGTAAATATACACCACTGTCTTACATAATAACCTATACCTGCCACATCCAAATAAGCTCCAAACTGCACAGCTACAGATCTGATCTATAATCACTGGCGTCCCTGGATCTTGTCTACCTCTGTTGACTCCACTGGATTAGAGTGCAGCCTTATCATCAGTACTTGAAACGTAATTAGAATTATTTTGCCCACAGACACACACACACACACACACACACACACACACACACACACACACACACACACACACACACACACACACGCACACACGCACACACACACACACACACACACGCACACACACACACACACACACACATGCACACACAGACAAATATACACACTACAATTTTTCACGATGGGATAAATGGTGACTCTCCAGTGCCAGTTCCCAGCTTTCCAAACATTCATGTATGCTGCTACCATGTAGGCAAAACTAAACAAGAAAAACACACCTTAATGCTTTACCCTTAATTAAGCAAATTGTCAAATATTCAAACGGCAGGAATGAATTCTGAGCACATTCCCTTTCAAGGATGGAAAACACATGGTTTGATACAGAGATAAAATGAACTAACCTATAAGTTAATCAAATTAATTGTTAGCCAGAAGTATTAAAAAATGAATAAACAAATTCTTTACTTAAAATAAATAGGATTAGGCAATTTCTTTATAGGTGAATATGTAGACAGTAAATGGCATGCATAAAAAAAACAGAAGGGAAAACTTTCCGAAAAAGCAGAATATGGTCATACAAATCCATCTTCTAAACTAGAAACTATCTACTTCTGACTAAAGATGCATTGCATAATTATGTTATTATTATTATTATTGTTTTATTGTTATAATTATGGCTTTTCATTGCAGAATGGATATACATCTTTATAAGCAATTTAGCTTGGGCTCTGTCTCCAGTGATATCCTCCAGTAAGCAAAACAGTAACTCCTATAACTTCTAAACTTCTATTAATACTTGAATTAACAGTCAGACCCTCTATCTGTAAGGTCTCCAAATAGAATTTGTGTGACTTTAGTTTGAATTTTAGAATGTCCTTCCAGTTTGCACAATTGCATACTTCTTGGTGGAAGAGTCTCGATAAGCTACTGTCCAAAATAATCTATTATCACGTGACGTAGACTGAAAGGATAGTAACATTTTGTATGAGTATTAGAGTTATTCTCACGCATATTATTCCTTTCTGTTCTTGAGCTTTGCTAAGAGTCCAACAAGAAATGATGCTTGAGGTGGTGTACATTTTATTTCATACTCATTTCTTTGCCTAAACCAGCCAACTGTATTTGCATTATTGATACCACTTCTATGCTGGATAGTTACATTATAGAATTGTAATCCCAAGCTCATTCAAAGGAGCTTGTTATTTAGCCCACTAGCTCTATGTATCCATGTTAATGAACTATGTTCTCTTGCTTCTATGAATTTTCTGCTGCACAAATAAGATTGGAGTTTTGGAGTGCTTGCACTTTTCTAAAAACACTGCTTTTCTATCACTGCATATAATTTTCTGGTAATTTAACTTAATCATTGGTATTCAGGAATGGGTACAGTAAGTATAACTAAGTGTATACCATTCTGAGTGAACAGACAACACAGGCATGACTCACAACTTCTTCCTCCTTATTTTAGTTTTCCTAATGATTTTTTTGCAGCTTTAAATATTGACAGGGATTCATAAAGCTTACCACAAAGTGTAGACTACATGTACACTTAGTGTAATCTTTCTGAGTGACTAGAAAGCACAAAAAATGTGGTAGGGTTGTTCTTGAATACATATCATTACACTTAGTGTAGTTGTTAATGAATCTGGACCGTTCCCACTGTATACCCTGCTGTGACTCAGCTATTATTGTTTTTTTTTTCAGTTTGTGTAGGTATGTAATTCATGTAGATATTATGTTTTGCCGGTTACTCTGTATATACTGTGCATATATTGTCATGTATCTATTGCCTTTATGTCCTCAAGCCAGCTCTGATATTCACATTGTATATAATGTATGTATATATTGCAAATTGTCATTCATTCATTCCTTATATAATGTCATGTACCTGTTTTTCCAGTGCCTAGACTGAAATAGGCCCACTGGGATCAGAGCTCTATCCCGATTTAACAACGTCAAAGTCAAAATAAAATAAATAAAAAATAAATTCTTCTTTTGGCTCAGATGTACTATTTAATTTTCATCTCCTTTGGCAGAAATATGGTTGATCGCATTCCCTAGCCTGTGGTGAGTGGTGTGAAGCATCTAGTTACACACAAAACTCCTGGTTGCCATGAAGAAAGACTAGTATATGGGATCCACTCAAGGCCTTCTTAAGATTTTTGAATGTCTGTTCACAGACTTATGTCCAAGCAAACTTATCTGTCCTGTTTTGCCAATAAGGTCTTTGAGTGGAGTAGCTGTGGTATCATAGTTGATGATAAACTTCCTGTAGTACCCTGTTGTTACAAGGAAAATGTTGCCATATTTTCATTATTTGGGGTAGACAGTGCCTAGATAGCTTCTACTTTGGCAAGATCTGGATAAATGTTGCTACCACCCAACTGATGACCATGGTACTCTACCTCTACTTTTGACATTTGTTCATAGGTTCATAGGTAGGTACTAGGCTATCGGCCCTAGGGCCTATGCAAGCCTAGCCATAATGATTCCCTGGCTATTGCTTCCCACAAATATTTACTTTCCTGGACCCCTGTCTAGCAGGGCTACTGATGTGATCCCCGGGGTGAATTTCTTATCTCCCATCCAATCGTCAAGGTTCCTCTTGAAGAGGGCCATTGAGGCGCTCTGATTGACATGTATTGGAAGCCTATTCCAAAGTATGGGGAGTCTCTGGGTCAGGAACCTATCCCTCCAGCATGTTCTATTCATCGTGATGACAAGGTTAAGATCCCTGGAGCATGTGGCTTGGAGGGATTGGGATTTCTTTAAGTGTAGCATGTCCAACAACTCTGGGTTTGACATGGTCTTGTATGTTAGGCATAGATCGCCTCTGAGTAGGCAATATGCGACAGAGTATAGTTAGACGGTCGGCACAAGGCATCTGCTTTAGGCTTGTGATATTTTTTGTGAGGTACTTCTGCGGCCTTTCTAGTTGTTGCAGATGTCTTGTGAGCTACATACCAAATGGGGCATTGTATTCTATAATGGGTCTAATGAGGGATGAATACAGAGGGACAATGACTTTTTTCTGGATGAAAAGCCCTTAGTGATGAGGTGTACCACGTAGAAGGATTTTCTAACCGTTGTGGCTATGTGGTTATCAAAGGTGAGACCACTGTCCATCTGTGTCCCTGGGTCTCTTATCACACTTTCGGTACCTTGTTTGCCTTGATAGTTAATCCAACTCTCTTTAATGTGCCTAGCATCACTTTAAACATGTTCAGCATGTTCATATCAGAATCAGCTAAAAATTACAATATCAGCTAGGTTGTTTGGGGCATAGTGTTCACCACCTTGTAAGATGCAGTTCACCTGCCTCAAGAAAGTTGCTGTGGTATGCTTCATCCTGGGAGGTGTTTTAGTGAGCCTGTACAGTATCAAGGGTACCTGCTAGTAACTCTTGGTTAGGTCAGTAGTGGTAAGATATGTTGTCCCACCCATTTAATCTAAAGCTTCTTCTGTTCTGGGTGTATGGTTTGCATTTGTGTAAATATTTAATTTTCCATAGCCTGCAAAGAACCTGACTTTTCAATAATTTTTGACACCAACAGTACTGGTCAGGCCCAGGGCCTACTGAATTCTAAAATTAGTCCCAGATTTACCATTTTCTGCATTTTGTCTGCTTCCTTCACATAGTTTGCTTGATTTGCTCAGGTACCATGCAAGGATCCTCTTTGACTGGCTGGTGGGTTCACACATCTATACTGTGCCCTACAAGCTGCATGGATCTTTGCTTAGTAGTGATCATCCCCCTAAACTCTCATAATACTATTTGATTTCTTGAACCAGAGTATGGAATAGCTGCTGAGACACTACTACCTCAACCTGTGAAGCATTATTTTGAGCTTTGCTGAGGAGATTTATCTACAGATCTTTGTCATAGACCTCCTGTGAACTACTACAGTTACTAATTGTTACAGCTACTCTGTTATGGCAGGATTTTATCATATTGACATGATGGAGTTTGCGTTTTTTTCTGCTGCTTGGCAATTCCATAATGTAACTGACATCACTTACTTTTTACACTGCTGTGAACCCCCCCCCCCCCCCATCCTTCCATGCTGCCTCTAACCTAGTTCACCAAACAGGAATAATACCTTTTGTTTGACTATATATTCTCAAGTCACTGCTGTGTAGTCATACAATTGTTTTATTGTTTTGACTACCACTCTGTGCTAGATGTGCTTGTGCCAGCGTAGTCTAGAAAATTAAAACATATTTTAAAACAAGCTTTCTGTGAGATTCATCTCAAATGAAATCAAGGTACCCTGTCATCTTGTAACCATAGGTCACCTCTGTATATGCAAAGAATAGAAGAGGAAGGTATTTGTTCCATTTATACTTGAACAGATCTGAAGGCTGTTACCATAGTTTTGAGAGTACAGTGCCCACTAAAGCATGTGTTTATGGAAGGAAAGGAAGCTTTTTTATCGTTCATACGTTCATAGTCACCAAGAGTGCTCACAAAGCAACTAACAGCAGATGTTATGTTGTCCCTCTCACCTTCTGTTTTACTGGATGGGTTCAGAGCCAATACTCGACTCTGACTCGGCCAATACACTAGCTCAAAGTCTCTCCCTTGGCTCATGGCTCAATACCTATCTCATAATACATTGGAGTAACCCCCAGATCCCGTTTGCCGCTTGATGAGTTCATAGGCTCTCTCCTTGGCCGTGGCTAAGTGTTTTTCAATTACATTATTGATAGCTGTTTTTTGACAAAATCATATTATTAGTTTAGGAAGTTTGTCCTTCCTATAGGTTTTTGGTGTAATTCGGTTATCGCCTGTTGTGTTGTTGTTTATTGGCCATCGTTTTCTCGCTAGGCCTGCCCTATCCCTGTCAGTCTTGTGGTAATTTGTGTATTTCCCTTTTAGCTCATTTGAGTTAGAGAGCTAAAATTAACCCATTTTAATTAGAGGGTTTGTGTTGTGTGTTTCCCGTCAGCTCAGCTAGGTCTGTTTAAGTTAGAGGGCCTAGTGCCCGTTTAACTTAGAGGGTAGTGCTGTGTGTTCCCTGTACTGTTTTTTTTTTTTTTTTTTGCTGTGTGTATATTTTTATATTAATTTTGGTGGAATATTTCTTATTACAGTTCTTATTCCTTGCTGTTCAACATGTCTAGAGAGTCCAGAGATAAAGAACCCAATGCTCCCAAAAAATGTCTATAACTGATGGGCACAGTGTGTGCGTGTACTGCTTAGGTGGTATTCACTTGCGGGAATCTTGCAGTTTTTGTCACTCCTTCAGCTCTTGAGTGTTACATGAGGAGAAAAACAAACTGATTTTAAGAGGTTTAATAAAGCCTGCTTTTGACGAAGCTTTACAAACTTCTCCAACTACTAGTGGCAAGTCTAAGAGACCTTCCTCTTCATCCTCTTCCTCGGCTCATTCAGACCCTCCAAAGAAAATACCTAAACTGACTGAAAAATCTATCTCCTTGGCTCCACCACCTTCAGAACCGAGGGAGACAATCGGTGCAGACAAATCTAGTTCATCGGTTCAAAAGACTTTGGAGCCGATAGAGACTGCTTCTCGGAGCTGGTCCATTGAATTAGAACTGGTATCTCCGACTTTGAGATCCTCTATTCTTCAAAGGTCTCGATCCCCCACTCTCTCATCTAGGTCCTCTAGGAGCTTATCAGATGATGACATAGACAGGGTGGTATGCAGGCTTTTGAAGTCGCCGGCGTTGGCAAAATTGTTCTCGGCTCTGACTCCACCGGTCTCGGAGCCATCCAAGATGACTACATCCACTATTCTTCCTCTGACCCAAGCTGGATCTTCGGAGCCAGAATGCCAGATACCTCTTGCAATAGACTCTTTGGTTCTGAGACCCTTTTGGGTATATATATATATATATATATATATATATTTTTTTTTTTTTCATGTTATGTGAATAGGAATTTGCATTCTTTTATGGCTAGCAGCCAGCAAACAAGATCTGGGGGTTACTCCAATGCATTATGGAATAGGTATTGAGCCACGAGCCAAGTGAGAGACTTCGAGCTAGTGTATTGGCCAAGCTGGAGCCGAGTACCGGCTCCGAACCCATCCAGTAAGAAAGAAGGGCAAGAGAGAGGACAACAAACATGGGACATTATGGTAAGTACATAACTTCTTTTTATAACTCATTGCAGGCTACAAGGTATCCACATTTTCCTATATTTAGATGATGTACCTGTCTTTGCAGAGTCTTTTTCAAAGTCTTAGGAATCTCTGTCTTCGGTGAGAGATCTCTTACACAAGCTGGGATTCCAAGAGAACATTCAAAACTCTTTCTTGACTCCTTCTCACAAGATTGTGTTTCTGGGATGTTAGCTAGATACCATAGTTCAAAGAGCTTTTCTTCCACAGGAAAAACAAAATAGATCTATACCTAGATCTGTATCTAGGGTTTGCCACTTAGACTTCAGTTACTGTAAGGGAATACCTCAGGATTTTGGGTCTCATAGCTGCTATGATTCTCATGATACCCGTAGCAGCACTCCACATGAGAAAGATACAGTGGTACCTGAAGTCTTTTGGTTGCAGCACAAACATCATCCTTTTTTTTTTCAAATTCCAATGTTGTGGTTTGTCTGAAAAGAAATTACTTCGTGGAGACAACAGATATCTCTAAATCCAGGTCACCCCTTCTCGCTCTGTATTCCAAAGCAATCAGTTATCACAGATACCTCAGACTTTGCTTGGGGATCAGATTCAAGAGGGATAAAAGTGCAAGGGGTGTGGGACAACAAGGACAAATGCAAGAACATAAATATAAATAGAGATGCTTGCCCTGATCAAGGCATTCATCTTTCTGAATCATGTGTGGTCCTCAGGATCCCTTCAAGTTGTTACAGACAATACCACAGTCATGTGGTACATCAACAAGCAAGGAGAGAACCAGGTTTTACCCCCTTTGCAGGCTATCCATGTTAGCTTGGGATATAGTTTCATAGCACAGTCTTACTCTACAGACATCCTACATTCTGTGAGAGCAAAACAGTGTGTCAGACAAGCCGAGCTGGACAAAGGCAGACCCTCACAAATTGAAACTAATTCAGGATGTCTTCCAACATTTGATTCATCTGTGGGGAGTTCCTCAAGTAGAACTCTTTGCCTCATCTCTGAACAATCAGCTGGCAAGATTCTGCTAAAGGGCTCCATGCAAGCAGGCTAGGAGGACAGATTCCTTTTCTTTTCCTTGGACAGGAATGTTTCTGTGTGTTTTACCCCCCTTTCCACTAATATCAAGGGTATTTAGATTCAGAAGGAATCCCCCAAAATCATTGTGATGACTCCCTTCTGACTCTGGCAACTGTAGTTCTCCCATTTTTTTTGGAAATGGCAAGAAGTAATTGCCACAAGCTTCCTCACAGACTGGATCTACTTACACAAGAACAAGACTGTTTCATACACCCCAACACCAATTAACTTCAATTGACTGCCTGGATGATAGGGTCTTAATTCCTTTTAGGCACTTTTTTACTGAGGATGTGTAGCAAGTACTACTGGAGGCAAGAAAATTTGCTACTAGAAAATCAGGTTCCCTATTATTTGAGTGAACGTACAATATTGCAAATGTCGTTTTATCAACAGCTATATGTCGAAAAGTCCAAATCCTGAACAAACGGAACAGTGATTTTTTTCCTAGGGAAAAAAATCACTGGGCCGTTTTCGGGACTTTGCCGTTTCCTCCATTGTGATGCAATCTCGGAATTGGTATATTTAAGTAGGGGTGTGTGTGAGGGGGACACCGCCCCCCCCATATCTGGGGGAGTGGGGGACAAAGCCCCCCCCACTTTATTTTGTGTTTGTGTTTTTTTTGGGGGGGACCAGCGATTATTTTCCCGTTTGTTCTGTATTTGGCCTTTTCGACATTTAGCTGTCGATATAGCGGCATTCGACATTTTGAACGTTCGCTTATTTAATAGGGAAGTGAAAATCATACATTAGCAAATAGAAAACATTTTCATGTTGGTGCCAACAACATAACCAGCACCCATTTAGAGCTAGTTGTTCTCGGTTTTTACATTATTTGTGTGAGTTACTATCCTGTGGCTTTTCTTACTCGTCTATCAAGATTCATTTATCTTCTATTTCAGAATGTCTGTCTGTGTCAATGTATTCTTATTTCAAAATGTTTTGAAAGGTTTGTTTCATAAGAGGCCCCCAAGAAAACCAGTGGCCCCTCCTTGGGATCTTAATTTTGTACACTTGCTCGATTTGAACCAGCTAACCTAGCTGACTTGAGGTTCTTAACATGGAAAACAACTTTACTGATTGCTCTGACCTCTGCAAGAAGAGTATCCCGATTGCAAGCTCATATGGTGAGTCAGCCCTACCTCATTTTCCACAGGTTCAGGGTTTATTTAAGAACTAATCTTTCTTTTATGCCTAACATGGTATCCTAGTTTACTTTAAGCCAAGCTATCCATCTCCTGATTTTCTTTCCTGAACCCAAAAAATGAGGGAGAAGGGACAATCCATACATACATACATATATTGGGTGTCCACAGAGAACTCAGGTACTATCTTGACAGAACTGAATCATTCAGATCTTTCGATCAGTTGTTCATTTCTTGTGAACTTAAGAAAAAGAGACAACCTGGGTCAAAACAGACTATTTCAAAATGGTTGTCTAAAGCTATTACCTTTTGTTATACTCACCACAACAAAACTATTCCAGACAGGGTCAAGGCCCACTCTACCAGGGTCTTGGCTGCATCTGTTGCTTTTTGAAAAGGGCTGGATTCTAGAAGTATTCTAGAAGCAGCAAATTAGTCCTCTGTACCTACATTTACAAAGCAGTATAAGCTTGATTCCTTCTCTAGGTCTAGATCAGGCTTTGCAAGGACCATTCTGTAGGGGCTCCTGGACTCTTCTCCTTCCATCTCCCAAATGTAGTAAGCTAGGGTAATCTACCCACATAGCTGCAGTCACTACAGCAATGATCAGTATGATAAACATTACAGTTGTGTAAGTAAATTTACCATAACAGTAGATGTTCAAATGACTACTGCTGCAGTAGCTGCTCCCTCCCTCCACCTCTCTTGTTTTTGGTGTGTTTTTGTATGCCAAGGTTGAGTTATTTATTTTTTGTTATCCTTTTCTTGTCCTTTCTGGGCTCAGCTTCCCTCTCTCTGCTAGTAGGAAATCTCTGAATGGCTTTGTGCCCAAACTTGTCTTCAAGTCAGCTCAGCTCAAACTGTCTGACAGTTTAGGGCTCAGCCACCCACGTACTATTGGCAGGAAATCTCTGAAGGGCCTGGCACCCAAACTAGTTCAGCTCTAACTGACTGACAGTTTGGGGGCATAGAAGGTGCCCTGAAGCTTTGGAAGCTGGGCAGTTGTTATATCCTTGGCAGGATATAACCTATATAACTAAGGCTACTGCAGCAGTGACCATTTGAACATCTTCTGTTATGATACGTTTACTTACATAACTGTAATTTTCTCGACAGCCTGCCTACTGTGTTGATACTTTTTATTAGTTCTCTTGCATGGCTTTTGTCACCCGTACATGCCCCCATTTGGTTAGTGGAAACATGTTGATCCAAGACTTGTCACATTCTTGCAGCAATGTTTTCTCTTTTTCCTTCTGCAGTCTGCCATGGAAGTTTATACTGCCCTCTGTTGGTTTCTTTTCATACTACTACTAAGTACAATTTTCTTATGCAGTTGTACCCTGCTAGTGGATAAAGGTGACCCTTTTTCCCCATTTCCTCAATAATGTTGCACTCCCAATCTGCTAATTAAGATACTCATGCCCTCATACAAAGTACTGAGTGCTTCATCCTTTTCATAAGGTCTCCTAATATTTCAAATGTAATGACTTCACATTCATTCACCAGCCTAAGAAAGAAAATGCTTTATCACTGTTGTGTGATCACATACAGTGTTAGAAGTCTTTTTTTTTATTTGCTATCTAAATTTATTTATGTAAGCTTCAGGAGTCAGATTAAAAACATTAAAATAAACACTGTTTAGCTATAGTATAATTCAAGGAATCCAAATCTGGCATTCTGGACACAACATGTATTGCCTTAGCTGTGAACAGAGAATGAGTAATCTCAAATAGAGTCCCTTATCAGTTTGCTGTTGGCTAATCCTATTTCAAATGCCTGAATAAAACTGTCAGTTACCCCCTTTTTACACTGAGAAAGCAGTTTAGTACAGACATTGACACCCAGGACTGTGTTTTGACTTCTGCTATTTCTATGCCTTTAATGAAGAACCAGCATTCTCTTGTGTTGTTGACACTGCTTTTCTACTTTCTTTTCCTCAAGTACCTTACTCATATGCAATAACCCTAACCCATCCTTTGCTCCTAACCCAAACTCTTCACATTAGGTTACTTCATACTCTTTCCCTAACAGTTCCACAACACACCTGCATATATACTTACACACTAATACACACCACTCATAGCAGTACACAAGCACAACATTCGAGACATCTCTTCCCCTACATAGCCCTTACTCTTAACTCTAACCTGCAAATAGTTGCTGATACACATTTGGCCCCATTGCTGAAACCTTTGGCATTACTTCCCACTCCCACTAATCTAGTATTCAGCATTTAATTATTAATCTCTTCCTGCAGTCATATTGTCATGCATTCAGCCACTTCTAACATCAGGAGTGGCATTCATTAAACAATATAATCAACAAATATATGACACCCATACATATATTCTATATTTTATATATATTTATGTGTGTGTGTGTGTGTGTGTGTGTGTGTGTGTGTGTGTGTGTGTGTGTGTGTGTGTGTGTGTGTGAGAGAGAGAGATAAGCCTTCTCTGAAAATAACACCAAGCTTTATTTATGAAATAAAGAAATGAATACAAATCTCAATTTTATACATATAGAATGTCAATTTTAATGAACATGTCAAGTGGTGAAGTTGTTAAACAGAGGGTAAGAGTGTTTTTTTTTAATTTTAATTTTGAAATTTTTGGGAAACGTAACAGTATTAGAGGTAGGATAATGTGTGCAAATGTCTGCAAGTTAGAGTAAGGATTAGGTAAGGGGAAACCTTTAGTTGTGTGCATGTGTTTGCAGGTTAAGGTTAGACTTATGGTTAGGTAAGGGATTAGAAGGTAGTAGTGTGTACTTGAGTGTTTGCAGGTTAGAATTAGAGTAAAAGGTAGGTAAGAAAATAGATGTAGCTTTATGTGCATGTGTTGTATGCTGTGTGTGTTCAAGCTGTCTTGTGTAGTGGCAGGGCTAAAGAAAGAGATTTCCTAAGGTAAGGTGTCAGGTTAGGGTTAGAGTTAGGGTTAACATGTGTTATTAAGGTGGTACCCTTTGGAATATCCCTAAGTTTCAGTAACACAGCCACTTAACATGACTCAAATCACATACTATAAATGCACTAATCAGTTGACATTACTCCATTCAGTAAATTCAGCACTCAACAAGCTGTGCTGTTAGTGAAAAAACGCAGTAGTACACTTTGTCAACAGTCACTGATTGACCATATTAACTGCTATTACACACACACACACACACACACACACACACACACACACACACACACACACACACACATACACACACACAAATGTGTGTGTGTCTGTGTGTCTGTGTGTGTGTGTGTGTGTGTATATATATATATATATATATATATATATATATATATATATTACATATGTTTATATATATATATATATATATATATATATATATATAAAACAATTTCACTCACACACTTTTTGTGGTTTAATACTTATCTTCTGTACAAATTTGTACATATTTGTCCAACTAAAACCTTGTACAAGATTGTTCAACTGTTATGTATTGTTATTATTATATTATTTTGTTCTGATGATGAAAAATTTGTCTGTTTACAAAATGTTTAGCCATTTATTGTTCATATGTTGACAGTTTTACTAAATGACTACAAAGTTTCTAACTGTCTAAAATTCAACAAACATGTAGTCCTCACAATCAAAAACTCCATATTAAACTTGGCTCACTCTATAGAGCCAAACTGTACCTAACCAAGAACTCTAGACTAGCCACAGCTAGATCCCACCTACTATCCACCCTCTTCTACTCTTCCCCAATCTTTACCAACTTATCTGAACAGCCTAGAGGCATGCTATAACAAAATAACTAAATTTGCCGCAAACCTACCACACAGATCTCACCATTGCTCTCCACTTCAACAACTGAACTGGATTGAGCTACCGAACCTATTATACCTGAATCAACTAACCATTGTCCACAACATTGTCCATAAACCCAAGAATTGCCCAGCTCTAAAAGAACTAGTTCAAGCAAATGCAAACCCTAGAGCTTTTTGATCGTTCGATAAATTGCTCCTAAATGTTAAATTCCACAATAGCTATGGTGATTCCCTGTACTCTAATAAAATATCAACAATGTGGAATCTATTACCCAGTACATCCTAAACAACATAGACAACCATAAATTCAATCTACTCCTAAAAGAACACTTTACTAATCACTGGCTATGCTCCTGCACTATCCCAGGCTAAGTTTCTATCCTAGGTTATGCACCCCTACAAAGAGTCCACTCACCCCCAGCTTGGCCAACCTTCTTAAATCAATTATTCTCAACCCTCCAATGAATTTTAACAGTTTCCTTTCTACTAATTGCATTTAATGGAAGAACATTTTCTTAAATTTCTTAAACATGTTTGTCCATTTGATCATGTAAATATATTTCTATTTGTGTAACTATGTAACTCACCGTACTGTACACCATTGTTTCTGTATTTCATTTATTTTGTAATAAGTACTTTTGCTTTTGTTTGCTGTTATTTACACTGTCTTACTATCTTAAAATTTTTGGAGCTTCCTCCCCTGGTCTCTACTGAAAACGGGCTTCTGGCCCAATTGGACATTACCCAGTAAACAAATGTAAAATAAATAAATAAAACTCAAACATTCACTCTTTCTTCTATTGTGAGACAGCTATTACCTGTTTTCAGCTATAATGTGCTGCAACATTTTGGTCATTATATTAGTATTTGTAGGTTTATTGATTCATAGGTACTTTCTAGACTATTGATTTGTGAATATCTTTTCAGCAATGTTTTTTAATTAGGTATTTATCTTTATACCAACAAATTGTCAGTAACAATACAAAACAGACATTATTGGTATCATACAGGTTACTAAGAGGTGACCTCTGCCTTGTGTATAAAGCTTTGGCAGACTTTATCCTGTCAGATCTGTTACACATTCTCAAGTCCAATGGTAGAGTGAATACCCGCTCAAGGGATCCCAGTTTCTTTTGCAACATATATAAAACATGTTGGGTCACACTTTAGTGATTTGAATTATTTGATGTTATGTGATCCTATCTCGCCTACATTCTGTACTGATGGGTTCAGAGCCGATCCTCGGCTCCGACTCGGCACGCTATACTATAGAACAAAGTCTCTTATTGGCTGAGCTACCCTACATCCCAGGATGCACCACCACTGCTTCCCCAGATCTCGTTTGCCGCTTTACAGCAAAGACGTGGTCTCGGACTTGGCTGAGCTAAGTGCTTATTTCTTCAAAAAATTTCTGTTAGGAATTTTTGATTAATCTACCCAAAAGCTGTTTTAACAGCTATCGTTGTTGTGTGACTTGCTTTTTGAGTGAATTTCTGTGGTAAATTTGTCTTTAATTTGAGGGAAAGGATCCCGTTTAAGTTAGAGGGGCCTTGCCCTCGCGCATGGTTGAAATATTTAGTGAGTCTCGTTGTAGAGTTGTAGTTGGTCAAGTAATCCCGTTTTCTGTTAGAGGGGTCTTGTCCTTATTTACATTTTCTTAACAATTTTTTTGGGAAAATTTCCTTTTTGGTAATAGTGTTTGTGTTTAAACATGTCGAAAGAGCACAGACCTTCTGGGTTCAAAAAATGCTCTAAATGCAGCTACAAAATGTCCATAACGGACGATCACTCTTTGTGTGTGTATTGTTTAGGCCCTAAACACCTTCAGGAGTCATGCAGCGTTTGTCACGCTTTTTCCTCTCGGGTCCTCCAAGAGAGGAAAAACAAATTGATTTTAAAAGGGATTATTACCCCTTCCTTTGAGGAGGCTTTAACTTCTTCCTCTTCACCTTCTAAGAAAAAGAAATCGTCGGCTCCGACCAGCCCGTTGGAACCGGCCGCAAAGAAATCTCGGCAGGCTTCTCCATCGGCTCCACGGACTTCGGGGCCGAGGGCGGAACGGTCTGCCTCGATGCCTCCAGCCTCGACTCCTCTAGCTTCGGAGCCGATGGCTAGAGCTTCGAGAGACGGGTCACCTTCATCAGCTCCACTGTCTTCGGAGCCGATGAGAGTTGCCCGCTCAGACTCTTCCCCTTCGGCGCCGAAGTCCACTTCGGCTCCGAGGGAAATTGCTATGGTTGTGGAGTTTCCCTCGGCACCGATATTTATCAAGACAATTCGGAGCCGGTCCCCCAGTCCTTCGGAACTGGTGGAGAAGTCGACTCGAACCCGTTCGATCTCTTCTTGGTCTTCGAGAATGTCGGATTCGGACATAGACAGGGTACTTCAAAGGCTGTTTCAGTCTCCAGTCTTCCAAAAGTTGGTTTCGGCTCCAGCCCAGTCGGCTCCGGAGCCGGTTGCCCACCCTGTTGTCTTGGTTCCTCCTCCAACAGCCTCGGCACCGTTGGAGTCGGTGCTGGTGGAGCCGATGGAGGTTTTCGGGTCGGCTCCGACCCTTACTCCAACCCCGCCCTTCGGGTCGGAGTTCGGTACACGGACCTCCTCGGTCGGCCCCGGGGGTGACGCTTCGGGACCGATGTTGTCGGTTCCGAGCCTCCCTCTCGGTGCGTCGGCTGCGGGAGTGCCGTCTACTGTTGTGGCCTCGGGGGTCGGACCTTCCCAGGACTCTGGGGGTCCCGCCTTCAGGGCCATGAGGAGTGCTTTGGCCAAATCCTCTTTGGCCACCTCCACCGTCTCACCGGCACCTTCCCTTGGCACGGAGACTGGTTCCTTTGTAGTCCCCCTGTCTCATGACAGCGGAGCCCTGGGGCCTGAGGTCACCCCCATCGGGGGTTCCCTCCTTCCTGAAGGTCCCTCCGAAGCATCTTCGGAGGAACCTCCAAGGAAGAGACAGTGCAAGAGGAAGCACGTCGACTCCCCTGACGAGTCTCTCACCTCGGACACCGACCTCGATGATGCAGAGGGGTCCCCCAAGTCGTCCTCGGATGATGTCTCCTTTGCGGACATTTTGGAAATCCTGAAGCAACGAGGCGACTGGCAGTCCAAACCCCCTTCCACTGAGGAGTCGGTATTCCTCAAGGCCTTCAGGGCTCAGCCCTCCGCCTCCTGGGTGTCTCCGCCCTTCGATGAGCTTCTGGATTTGATCTCTCGAAGGGCGTGGGAGCACCCGGATTCTGTGGAACCGGTGCCAGCTCGCCCCAATAAATTTCTTTCAGCCCCCCCCCCGAAAAGGATTTTCTCTCCAAAGGAGTGGCTGTAGATGCCCTTGTGGTGGCATCTGCTACCCAGCAAGATGTGGCAGTGGCTTCAACGTCCGTCCATTCTCCTAATAAAGAGTCCAGGAGCATGGATCGGTACGGGAAGCGCACCCTTACTTCAGCAACCTTTACTTTAAGGTCTCTGAATTATCTGACGCACTTCACCAGACTTCAGAGGGATCTGGTCAAGGAACTTTCAGATACCCTCTCTGGTAACCTACCTGAGCAGTTGGCCCAGATGGTTAGCTCTCAGCTGGCTACCCTAGCGTTGTTATCTAACTCGTCCATGAGGCTCATTTCATATGCAGCCGAGGGGGTGAGCAGAGCGGCGGGAACAGGTGTTGCTCTACGGAGACAAGCCTGGCTTCGCCTGTGTCATTTTGCGGAAGCCTTCAAGTCTTCCTTTGCCGACGCTCCCTTTGATGGGTCCTCTCTGTTTGGACCCAAGGTAAAGGACACCTTGACTCGCTGTGAACAAGAGGGTAAGACTTTGATTGCCGTAGGGGCACGGTTTTCCACTCCCTTCAGGCCTTATCCCAAGGCTAGAAGAGGGGGGAAAATGTGGTTCTGTAAATCTCAAAAGTCTTACTCTTCACAGCAGAGCGATCCCACTTCTAGAGGCAGAGGAGGATGAAATTTTTCAGGAAGACGCCGTCCCAGAGGCGGCGGAGGCCCCCGCAACACTGGAGACCGCGAGTCCTTTCGTGGCTCCTCAACCTTCCAGCATCCCTGAAGGATTGCCCAACTGTGCAGCTCCGGAGCCAGTCGGGGGTCGCTTTTCGAAGCACCTAAAGGCCTGGGAGAGTATCACTCAGGATCGATGGGTGCTCCGAATCATCGCCGGAGGTACACCATCCCCTTTTCTCAACCCCCCCCCCCACCATCCCGAAAAATCCCGGACTCGCCACCCAGTCAACGGGATCTTGCAGCCGTCAAACTCTCAAAGCTGCTTCAAAAAGGAGTCATCCAACCGGTCCCCGTAGGCCAGACCGGATTAGGGACTTACTCAAGATTCTTTTTGGTGCCAAAAAAGACCGGGGACTTGAGGCCCATTTTGGATCTCAGCAAGCTAAACCGATCTGTCAAGAAGTCCAAGTTCCGGATGGTCACCTTGCAATCCATTCTCCCGCTGCTGGAGAAAGGTGTTTGGATGTGCTCCATAGATCTCAAGGACGCCTATTATCACATCCTGATAGATCAGGCGTCCAGGAGACACTTGCGCTTCAGCCTGGGAGACAGTCATTTTCAGTTCCGTGCACTGCCATTTGGTCTCACCACAGCCCCCAGGGTGTTCACCAAATGTTTGGCGGTGGTGACTGCTCACCTGAGAAGTCTAGGATTCCAGGTGTTTCCATACCTAGACGACTGGCTCCTAACTGCCACCTCCAGGCGTCTACTCTTATAAAACCTAGCAGCCACTATATCTCTAGGCAACTCCCTAGGAATCACCTTCAATTGGGCAAAGTCTGTGTTGCTGCCATCTCAGCGCATACGGTTTATCGGAGTAGAGATAGACTCAAAGCAAATGCGGGTCTATCTTCCTACAGAGAGTATAGAAACATTACAGTCTCAAGTTCGAGCCTTGCTCCTCAAACGCCGAGCCCCAGCCAGGATGGTCCTACAACTGTTAGGTTCCATGTCAGCCACCGTTCTCCTAGTCCCCTTGGCAAGGTTACATATGAGGATTCTCCAGTGGCTCCTGTCAGTCCACTGGTCTTATCAGGATCTCCCTCTCAGTCACCTCATTCTGATCACAGAGACGTGCAAACAGGACCTTCGT
The DNA here is from genome assembly GCF_019279795.1 of Protopterus annectens. Taxonomy (NCBI): domain Eukaryota; kingdom Metazoa; phylum Chordata; order Ceratodontiformes; family Protopteridae; genus Protopterus; species Protopterus annectens. The sequence goes on from NC_056745.1 coordinate 137,271,025, forward strand.
TGGTGGCTTCTTTCCTCCAACCTGGATCAGGGGCGACCCTTCGTTCCACCACCTCCAGTGGCCACTTTGACTACGGACGCCTCCCAGACGGGGTGGGGGGGGTCATTACCTGGGCAGGTCAGTCCAAGGCAAGTGGCATTCCGACGAAAGTCTCCTCCACATCAACATACTAGAAATGAGGGCGGTGCTTCTATCACTGCAAGCACTACACGATTACCTCCCCCCGGGCATGATTGCCATTCGGTCCGACAACATGTCAGTAGTCTGGTACCTGAACAAGCAGGGAGGGACCAGATCCTACCCCCTTTGCAGAGAGGCCATGAAAGTATGGTATTAGGTGATTGCAACCAAACGTTTTCTGGTAGCAACACACATTCCAGGGAGATCCAATGTGATAGCCGACAGACTGAGCAGAACTATTCTCTCCCCTCACGAGTGGTCTCTGAACGACAGAGTGGCAACTCAGATTTTCAGAAGATGGGGAACTCCTTGTTGCGACCTTTTCGCAACCCCCCTCAACATGAAATGCCAACAGTTCTTCTCTCTCACCCCATTTCGGGGGGAGATTCCCAAGGACGCCCTAGTCCAAGCTTGGCCCACCGGCCTGCTATACGCCTTTCCACCGGTTCCCCTTCTTCCCAAGGTGATCCAGAAGGCGATTCGCTTGGAGAGCAAGATGATTTTAATTGCCCCATACTGGCCTCGTCAAGTCTGGTTTCCCTTTCTTCGGAAATATGCACTGGACGGTCCATGGTTCCTTGACCAAGTTCCGGACCTCTTGACCCGTCAGTCGGGACAGCATCATCAGTTCCTCCACTCGTTGAGGTTAACAGCTTGGCTCCTCCTCTTCCGACCATAGTCAGGAACCATACTTTGGACCCGGAGGTCATACATATCTTGTCCTCGGCCCACAAGTCTTCTACTAGGAAAATGTATAACAGCAAATGGAAGAGATTTGCTATTTGGGCCCAACTCCGGGGATTAGATCCCATAACTGTCCCGGTGTCAGAGGTTCTGAAGTTTTTAGCTTCTCTGTTCAATCAAGGTTCTTCGGTCTCTACCATCAAGGTTCAATTGGCAGCTATTTCCAATTTTCATGAGAGCATAGAACCACCTTTGATGAGCAACAAGTTGTGTAAAGCCTTCATGAAAGGTGCTGGGCTGCTACGGCCCCCCGATATCTCATCCCGCTCCGCCGTGGGATCTTAATGTGGTGTTAGGTGCTTTGACCTCTTCCCCCTTTGAACAGGCAGCAACTTGTGACTTGAAATTTCTTTCTTGGAAGACTGCTTTGTTAGTTGCAATTACATCAGCTAGAAGAGTTTCGGAACTTCAAGCCCTATGTGTCAAACCACCATACCTGTTTTTTCACAAGGATAGAGTATCCCTCAGACCAAATCCATCCTTTGTTCCTAAGGTTTGTTCTAGTTTTTGTCTGCAACAGTCATTGGAACTTCCAGTTTTCTTCCCAAAGTACTCAAACAGAGCAGAATACATCTTCCACACCTTGGATGTTCACAGACAATTGCGCTTCTATTTGGATAGGACACACCAAACACGGAAAACAGATCAGTTGTTTGTGTCCTTTTCGGACAATAAATTGGGCAAAGCCGTCACGAAAGTCACTATTGCCAAGTGGATCAGAGACTGTATCAGTCATACTTACTTCATTTCTAATAAAGAGCTTACAACTACAGTGAAAGCTCATTCTACCAGGGCTATGGCTACTTTGGCAGCTTTTCATTCTAAGCCTGCCATTAGTGACATTTGTGATGCGGCTACGTGGTCTTCTCCTCACACCTTCATTTCTCATTACAAATTGGACGTGGCATCTCGTGGGCGAACTTCCTTCAGTTCCACAGTTCTCAGGAGTGTTTTCCAGTGAGCCACCCAGGAATCAGGTGCTAGGGACGCTGTCCCATCAGTACAGAATGTAGGCGAGATAGGATCACATAACATCTTTTAGTTATGTACTTACCATAACTTTAGATGTATGGGATCCATCTCGCCTACATTCCTAATAACCCACCCTCCTTCCCCCTGCCTTGGAGATCAGAAGAGACCGGACGGTTCGAGTTCAGCTATTTCATCTTGAAACACCTGGCAATATTATATCAACAGTCTATGTGTGTGTGCATGTGTGCGGACAAACAAGATATGGGGAAGCAGTGGTGGTGCATCCTGGGATGTAGGGTAGCTCAGCCAATAAGAGACTTCGTTCTATAGTATAGCATGCCGAGTTGGAGCCGAGGATCAGCTCCGAACCCATCAGTACAGAATGTAGGCGAGATGGATCCCATACATCTAAAGTTATGGTAAGTACATAACTAAAAGTTTTACTTCCTTTTACTCTTCACTTTGTCATCATTTTACCGAGATTTGTCAAAATACTAGTGAAAGTCATTATTTTGTCTAGGCACTGACCATCATATCGAGAGTTGTAAACATTGTGCTAAATGTAAAAGGCTTACACTCTTATCTGATTGAGAAATGCCTGTAAGCTTTAGAAAAGAAGCCTAAGAAGGAGTATTTTTTCTATGCAAGAGAGTCAAACAAATGAGAAAAAAGTGAAAGGGGTTATGTGAAACTGCATAGAGGAAATGAGTCATCATCAGATTCTAGAAAGGAGACCACTGATAAATTTTGAAGATTCAGGTACTTCCTGAGTGGCTCACAAAATGACTACTTCACGCATGTCAGTGTCACCAAAGTATATTGTGAAACAGATATCTTTACCTGTACAAAAGTATGTAATTACCTCTGAGAATTCTAGATTAATACTGGAAGTAAAGGATATTTCAGATTCTAGTTGTTCTGAAGTAGAACAGCCTGTTACCAAACCTGCATCTCAGACTTTTTTACTATTCATCATCCAGTTCCCACTTCTCTAGTATTTGCTTTGTCACCATTTCATTATAAGTTAGTAGCAAAGGAGTTGTTAATGACTACTGAAATAGCCCAAGGACATGCATTAACCACTGATGAAGGCATGTGTAAGCTGCCATTTAAAAATAGTTAACCGTTACCCATTGCTAGTATATATGAAAGAGCTAGATAACAAAAGGAAAATCAAACAAATAGTGCCTTCCAAACTAAATCTTGGAGGTAAATCCCCTTCTCATGATTGGGGAACCAGCTCAAAAAACCTCTGTGAAAAACCTCACCAGTCTAAAAACTCATGTCTTACAAAAAACATAGCAGTATCCCTACTGATATACCATGTTCTCCAAACTAATATACTAGTGGAAAGATCCTTTGCAGTATCCCACAACAGAAGGGTGGTTAGAAATGAAAGAAGGACTCTCAAAGCTACTTCTTGTCTGAAGTCATTTCTTTATTTGTAAATGCTACTTTACAAGCAGATGAGCACTGCTGGATAGTGTGTTAAAGCTTGTAACAATATGCACTTATTTCAGTTGTTCAGAGAGAGAGCATTCTTCGAGATATGTGTACTCTCCTGGGTAGTGCCATCAGTGGAGGTTGGACCAACACTGGGGGTGCAGTCTAGAACAGCCTTGCCAAACAAGACTTATCTGTTTCCAAAGACTTAACAGCTAAATTTCAAGTGTATCTAATGAAATATAACAAATCTGCTCAAAAAATCTTAAACATAAGTACAGCAAACTGTGGCTGAAAGCAAAATCAAGTCCATTAAAAAAAAATTGTGCCTTAATCTATCACCTTCTGCAATACAGTTATTTTTCTTTATTATAAAACCAATCTAAATATTGCCTAAGCACGGGTACTGCCTTTCAGCAAGTTACATTCCTAGCTTAAACCATTATAAACTGATAAAACAAAAAGGAATAAAAATTGCTGGGTATGTTAACCTATCAATAAATACAAAGAAAGAGAGTTTCAACTTTCTAGAGCCAATTCTGTTGTGCTTTCATGTACCTTTGTCAGATTAGCCTGTGGGGGTTGGATCTATATTCATCTGCTGATTAATAAAGCTGATAGTTTCATTGCTAGATGTGTTCAGTACATGACTGCACCAACATACCTCAAGACATCCCTGCCACCTCCTTGGCCAGGCATGCTACAGAGAATGTTGGACACAGCACCTTCATTTTTCATATCATTGACAGGATCCACTATGACGACCTGGGCGACAGTAGAAATGACATACTAGAGAAGAAGGAATTAGAATGGCAGATTTGAATGAGACCAGGAAAATCACCAGGCCGTAATATCTCATTTTCTATTAACTCCGTACTGTACCTTATAAAACTAGGCCATCACAATTTTTATTAAACTTGAGAGAATGACTTGTGTATATATTTTTTTTCACATTTCTCAATAACCTGGATCAGTTTTTATAAAAAAGAAAAAGAAGAAAGAAAGAAAAAAAAAGATTTAAGATATAACCACAGCAGTCTAATCAGTGGTATCTCTTATTTGGCTAAATAACTATCAAGCGAGCTCCATGTCATCCACAAAGCACTAAAACAACCCGGATCTTTAACAATATAAAACCCAGTTTAGATGAACAGATCTAACACTCAAGCTGTCAGCTGTAGAAATCAGTAGATTACTGTAGGCCCAATTCCTCTCAGGCAGATCTGATGAAGGTACGCAAAAGTGCCGCAGAATCTGCTCTAGAAAGTTGAGACTCTGTTTGTGTTTATTGATAGGTCAATATACCCAGCAATTTTTATTCCTTTTTGTTTTATCAATTTATAATGGTTTAAGCTAGGAATTTAATTTGCTGGAAAGCAGTATCCATGCCTTGGAAATAATTAGATTGGTTATATAGTAATAAAAAAAATAACTGTAGTGTAAAAGTTGATAGATTAAGGCATGATGTTTTCTTTTAAATGGACTTTATTCTGCTTATTAGCAACAGTTTGCTGCACTTATGTTTAAGATTTTTTGAGTAGATTTGTTATCTTTCAATCTATGCAATTGAAACATAGCTTTTAAGTCTTTGGAAAAAGGCAAAACATTTTAGCAAGGCAGTGATCGAGACCATGCACCCTGTGGTGATCCAGCCTCACTGATGGCGCTACCTCTGATGGCTGACATATCTCATAGAACAACCTAGTCTGAACAATTGAAAGAAGTGCATATTGTTACAAGCTTTTGCATATTGTACGAGCAGCACTAGATAACAAAAGCATCCAAAAAACCTCACTGTCATTCTTCAGAGGTTAGAAGGAGATGTGTGCTGTTCTAGCTTATTTCCTACTTTATGTACAGTAAGACCAAGAAGTTGCTTTGCCTAATGTTCTTCAGTTACCTTTAATGAAACAATAAATAATGTGGAAACACTACTTAACTGTTTAACTACTGAGTGTTCATCAAAGAAATACTATGTTGAGATGCCCAGATTTTCAGAATCAAACAGCAAGTTTCCAGCTATGTTCAGTACCCATGGAGATGTCTTGAAATATAATTGTTTACAATCCAGCTACTCAGATTTTGGTTTATAAATTGACAGTTATTTCATAATAGCTTTCTAAAGAGAGGTTAGATCTTTTCTAAAACCTTGAAGCTGACCTTAGAATTCTAATTCTCCCCTTCACTTCATCAACTTTACTTGTTGGTATGCTATCCTTTCAAATGGAAGTGAGGTTGTTGGACAGATTCTGTATGAAGCTTTGTGGGTTTTTGGAGAACTCCAAGATTCCTTACAGAAACTACCATAGTCAAAATAAGAAAGATGATTTGCAGAAGCTCACAAAAACTGCAGCCAAGATAGGGTCCATATATTCAAATGCTTTCCCCCAATCTTTGCCAGTTAACCCATTCTACCAGAATTGCTGGTAAACTTTAACTTTGACTCCCATTATGAAAAATCAATCACTTCAGATTACAGAATGTTAAATTTCATGAGAAGAGGTTACGAGCTACACTTGAATTCCAAACCACCACTTTAACGGAGGTGCCAGAACTCTAAGGAACTCTAGGGAATCTTAAATCTTCCAAGCCAACACATTTAGACATTTGTGAGGGTCCTAAAGAACAGGAATGTATTATGCCCTATAATATTTCAAACCTTCTATCAATTGGATAAGGTTTTTATTCCAGACTTTTTCCAATCCATAGGAAATAAGCAGAATGGAGACTAATTCTAGACCTATTCTCAACAGTTTATTAGGGTTTCTTTCTTCAGAATAAACCAGGGAAAGGAAGCCAACAAACTACTGAAACACAAAAACCAAGTCAGCAGCACCAAGACCCACCACAGGAAGTATCAGGAATCCAAAAAATATAAAATAAAACAATTTATAGTTTATAAGAAATTGAGACATGTCATGTGATGACCACACCTCCAGTAAGTCAAATTCTTAAAGAAACATTTGCTAAAAAAACACGTGCTCATAAAACCTAAATACAAAAGCTGCAAGTTTGTCAGATTAAAAGTGTCATCAAAGCTGTTATAAATAGTTATACAGAAGGCATTAAACTGTTAGACACAAACAATAAGAAAGTTAGACTAATCTTCAAAATTACGGAATAATCAACTGGGTATATCTCTCTAAAATATTGTAGCGCTAAAGTGAATAGAATTATATTCAAGCAAAATACCAATTACCGTCTCAAACTTCTTAGTTTCAGAAGACAGGCAATGTTACAAGCATCATTTAAACCTGGTACAACAAATGCATTCAAACGGATTTGCCATTCCAGCTCATGTTCCTCTAAAAGTAAATTCAGTGGGCCACCTCTCAAATTAGCTTGAACTTGATCTATATCTTTAAAGGTAAATTTGTGGCCCACATTATTTGCTATATGTCTTGCTAGTGGGTTGTCAATTTTATTGACTGAAATAGCATAGGTGTGTTCATAAACCCTGTCCCGCAGTCTACGTTCAGTCTTCCCTACGTAGAATGCGGGACAGCAGACACAACTTGCTATATAGACTACTAGTCTAGAATTACAGTTGAGTTTAAATTTAATCTCATACTTGTTGTCACCTATACAAAACGTATTGCCCACTTCCATGAATCTACACATCCTACAAGATTCACACAAATTCATTCCAGCATACCTATGTGTTTTAAGTTGTTGCCCCCCACATTCGAGTAAGTTTTTAAGGTCGTGGCCTCTACGAAATACAATATTTGAAACTGGACCTAGTTTACTGAATAGTGAAATATCACTCAAGATAAACTTAGTAACTTGAGACCTACTCCACCCAACAGAGTTGAAGTCAGTATTGGCGCAACTTGTGGGGATATTACATCAAGCCAACGGGTCCCAACCGAAGCCCGCCAAACGAGGAATATGGATGAACCTGTACTTAATACATTCAGCGACAACAATGGAAGGCTTATTGGAGCTCCTGATTTTAACGAGTGGATTAAAGGGACTTCCACACTTTGTTTCAAGACATGGTCTGACCAGGAGCAACCGGCCGAGACTAACAACAGACAACAAGTTGGTGCTATTGGCTTGAATGAGAAGCTTAAAATCCTTGATGTAAAGTTATTAAAACTTAAAAAATTACAACTTGAAGTGATGTATTTTAAGGAGTGCTTGGAGCAACACATAGTTCCGAAAGGGCTTCGTGTCCATCGGTACCCAACTGGTTTAATCCCGGATTCATTGTTTCATTTAGAATTAAATTCCTTGTTCGACCAACAAGGCTTTGACCTCATGCAACTTATGATCAAACACTATCAGTTACAGATAGATGCCTTGTCCTGTGAGGTTTCAGTGTTGAACAATGACATAGTATCGGACTGTGAATTTTTCAGATACAGGTATGACTATGACCATTCCTTCTCTAGTATTAATCAGTTGCTGGACAGACTGAAGAGCAATAAAGTCAAAAAAATGAAAAGGGACAGGCTCGCTTATGACAATGGGTCCGCCTATCCAAAACCATCTTCAGCTCAAATTTCTAATGCAATGAAACCCTTTATTGCTGTACAACAATCCAGCAATGTTGTGCAATCTGATGACAATAACCAGATTGTTATTAGACGTAGTGAATGGATCCGTAACAATAACAGCAACAACTGTGATTTCAACCAACAACAAGTGAGTGACAATACCAACGTCCCTGTTAACAATTGTGTAAATTTTCGGAAAGACAACCCTACAGGAACAATTCTGAAGAACAAATCATTCCAACAGAACCAGAAGAACAATCAACGCAATTTCAAACTCAGGAAGTAATAACTAATAACTATCCTCATTTGAACATTGTTACTAACAGTGACGGTGACTTTTAACATTTATAATTTTTCATAATTTTCTATCGACTTGCTGTTGGTGAATTTATTAGCTAAAGGTAGTACATTTGTACCTGACAAACCATTTAACTTAGTCAAAACTGTCACAGATCTTAAACTGTATGTGAGAAAGTTAAACTTTAATTTATTATTTGGTGACAGTAACGCTGGTGACCATGAGTTAAGGGTGGCTAGTACTTATAATCCCCCACTACACCCTACCCAGAAGATGTTTGAACAAGTATGCGAATTGGATTTTTGATTCCTTTCGAATCCTCATTCTTGTCCATCGAAAGGAAAGTGTACTACTGCAATCCATGAGGAACGCTAATGTCAGGGTGGTTAAACCAGATAAAGGCGGGGGATTAGTAGTCTTTGATCAACATGACTACACAGTGAGAATGAGGCATCTGTTAGACACAGAGGCTTACTCTAAAGCATCCTTGAGTGAGGTCAACACTGCATATAAACGGATAAGAGGCTATTTCAGTGACTTCTTCATTGATGCCATCATTGATATTGGTACGTTTAATTTCATCTCCCTTCCTTGGCCAAAAATCCCAATTATGTTCGGGATACCAAAAATCCACAAGGATGTGGAACCCCCCCCCCCCCGTGAGACCATTAATAGATGGGAGGGGTTCATTAACTTACCCTTGTGCCAAGTTAGTGGACAATATTTTGAAAAAATACTTGGTGTCAGAACCCCAAGTATGCAAAGACTCATGGATCTTCCTAGAGAACATTAACAACTTGGAATTGAACCCCAATCACAATTTCTTAACTATCGATGTTAAGGACTTATATACATCTATTCCACACTTAGAAGGCATAGAATGGGTGAGTCTTTTGCTTAAATCTAAGAAAGCTCCTTCACACGAAATTACTTTAGTGGAGTCTTTATTAGGCATCATTCTTACTAATAATTACTTTTTATTCGATAAGGATTTTTATTTACAGAAACGAGGGGTCGCTATGGGGTCGCCCTGTGGTGCCAGCTTTGCCAACTTGCTGATGGCGTACTGGGAAAGAACTTTTGTTTTCAAAGCTGAGCACTTCAGGGCGAACCTCGTTTACTACACCCGTTTCTTGGATGACATCTTTGTGTTATTTAATGGAGATGGCATTCAGGTTAAGCTTTTTATTTCATTTCTGAATTCCACAACTGATTTCCTTGTACTTACATCAACATTCCACACAGCCACAATTGACTATTTAAATGTGAAACTTTCAAAAGATAAAGTCAACAGGGGGTATGTATCACAGATTTTTAGAAAACGCACGTACTGTAACTCATTCCTACACTTTTCTAGCTGCCACCCGTTCCACCAGAAGCGGTCTGTTATAAAAGGCCAACTGATAAGGGCAGCTAGAATGACCACACTTGAGCTCGATTTCCATCAAGAGTGTGATTTACTTAGGAAGATGTTTGAAAAGCGTGGGTATCCCTGTGACCTTATTGGAACTTTAGTCAGTGAAGTTTCTGATAAAAGAAGACTTGGAATTGTCTCTCCCATCCTTGGGCTGAACAGTTTAGAACAGGACAGTCTTGTTCCTCACATGGTAGATTGTCAAAACAGTGTATTTGTCCCAACACAAATTTCATCACAAACCTTAGCCCCTAACGTCAATGGTGGATTCATTACTACCTTCAGTAATGATAGTGGCCAAGTCAAACGTATTTTATGTAAATACTGGCAGTTTATCTTAAGTGATATTTCACTATTCAGTAAACTAGGTCCAGTTCCAAATATTGTATTTCGTAGAGGCCACAACCTTAAAAACTTACTTGAATGTGGGGGGGCAACAACGTAAAACACATAGGTATGCTGGAATGAATTTGTGTGAATCTTGTAGGATGTGTAGATTCATGGAAGTGGGCAATGCATTTTGTATAGGTGACTGGAAGTATGAAATTAAATTTAAACTCAACTGTAATTCTAGTAGTCTATATAGCAAGTTGTGTCTGCTGCCCCGCATTCTACGTGAGAAAGACTGAACGTAGACTGCGGGACAGGGTTTATGAACACACCTATGCTATTTCAGTCAATAAAATTGACAACCCACTAGCAAGACATATAGCAAATAATGTGGGCCACAAATTTACCTTTAAAGATATAGATCAAGGTCAAGCTAATTTGAGAGGTGGCCCACTGAATTTACTTTTAGAGGAACATGAGCTGGAATGGTAAATCCGTTTGAATGCATTTGTTGTACCAGGTTTAAATGATACATGTAACACTGCCTGTCTTCTGAAACTAAGAAGTTTGACATGGTAATTTTTATTTTGCTTGAATATAATTCTATTCACTTTAGCTCTACAATATTTTAGAGAGATATGCCTGGTTGATTATTCCGTAATTTTGAAGATTAGTCTTTCTTATTGTTTGAGTCTATGACCACGTGGTTTTTTTAGCAAATGTTTCTTTAAGAATTTGACTTACTGGAGGTGTGGTCATCACATGACATGTCTCAATTACTTATAAACTACTGTTTGAAACTGTGTATCTTTTCTGAAGAAGTTGCTACATTACAAGCAACGAAAAGCGCTTCAATAAATTGTTTTATTTTATATTTTTTGGATTCCTGATACTTCCTGTGTGGGTCTTGGTGCTGCTGACTTGGTTTTTGTGTTTCAATTCTTTCTTTAGAATGTTCAGCTTTGAAATTATTTTTGTCTCTTCTGCCCGCAAACGTTCTTTTGTGTACTCTCAATTTAAAAGATGCTTGTTTATGCATTCCTATACGCAAGAATCACATTGTTTTAAGATTCTCTGTATAGGTCTTGGCTGTCAGTTTATTTATTTACCCTTTGGGCTTTCTACAACACCATGGGCATTCTCAAAGTACCTACCCCTGGGCCTAGCCTTGTTAGAACCTTTTGCAGACTCCAAGGAATTACATCTGTCTTTATATGGATGATGGTCTGAGTCAAGCTACTTGTAGTTCAGAGGAGCTAAGATACTAAAAGCTTTGTAGTTCTCCTTGAACCATCTTCAAACTCCAGGCTTCACTATAAATCTAAAGAAACCATTTCTAATCCCTTTCTCCCAAGTGTTCTTCCTAGGTTGCCTAATAGATACCCCTTTACAAACAGCCTTTCTTCTACCAGACAAAATGGTAGCATACAAAAGCTGGTTTCTAAATCTTGCATAATAGAATTCTGCCTCAGCCAGTGAATTTCTAAAAGCCTTGGGGTTCATGGCTTCAGCTATTCTTATGGTTCCTCATGCCAGTGGTATCTCAGGTCAGTGTTGACCCAGGACCAGAATTTTTTCTGTCAGTAAATTCCATTTTTTCCTTGTCTTGTTCAGAACCTTCTTTGGTGGGACAAACAGCGAGACTCCAATCTGGAAGTTCCCTTTGTACAACCTCTGCCAGGTTAGAGTATTGTGACTGATGCCTTAGACTTTGCATGAAACCAAAGTTCATGGTGTATGGAGCCCCCTGCTTAAGAAAAATCATATATCAAGGAAATGATTGCCCTAATCAATTGTCTCAGAGCTATGCATGACCTGTAGACTCTGGGTAATTTCCAGGTAGTGGCAGACAGTACCACAATTATGTGGTACATAAACAAGCAAGGCAGGACAAAGTCTTACTTCCTTTGCAAACTAACCATGACAGCTAGGGAAGTGGCCATTCAAAACAATCCCTTTCTACAGGCAGTCTTCATACCCTCCCATCTGAACACAATGGCAGATTCTCTAAGTGTGTCCAGGACAGACTCTCGCGATGGATGTTAAAAAGAGAGGCCTTACTCCAGCATATCTGTTAGTTTTGATTTCCTCAGATACACTTGATTGAATTAGTTGAGTTTCCTTTGCTCCAGAATTCCTTGCATACATTCAGTGGCAAAAATGCCTTCTACTTAACCTAGAAGGCGAAGTCTCTGTATGTCTTTCCACATTTTTGTCTGATTCCCAGATTGCTACAAAAGGTAAGAAAAGACAAACTAAGGATTCTACTGCTGACTCCCTTTTGGTGAAGGCAACACTGGTTCTCAAGCCACTTTGTGGCATAGAAGAGTAAAGCCCTGACTACATTGCAGGCAACTGAAATTCAAATAGCGACTCAGGTGCTTATATGAGTTGGCAGGGAGGGATGGATGGGAGTGACCAGCTGCTGCCCTCTCAATTATCCTAGGGGGAGGGAAGTGAATCTATTAGTACACATGGGTGACATCTAGCGGTTGAAGTAGGTATGTACCCCATGGAGATCACATCTAGTAGATCACTTTTGCAGTACCAGTACTCTCCCTCCATCCCATTTAAGGATATTCCTTTGAAAATTTTCCTTATGACCGTGGTGGGATATTTCCTAATTTATTTCTTTCCCTTCCCTCTCCCTAAAATGTCCTATATTCTCACTATTTCATTCTGCCTTAATTTTGTTCCCACAGTGTGCACACATTTCTTTAACTCATTCACTCCGGAGCAGCTTAGAAAATGCTGCCTGCTTACTTCCACCATAGGAACAACAGTGCAGCCTGAGCTCATTTTCAAATAATTAATTTGTAATACCATACAGAAAACAAATGCTCATAACTCTTTAACTATAAGAGCTAGACTAAAAATGTAAATGTGAAAGTTGTTCAGCAGACACTGATCTTTCCAACAGTGTAAATGTTGATAGTGCATATCAAAGTCGTTATTAAATATTTGGCAAGGAATGCTGATATTATGCATATGTTTTACCTTTTTGGTAAAACAAATTACAATATCTCAGTGAATGTACCATGTAGACCCATACAATTTGTAATTAATGTGATGGTCTGAATGTCAGCTTTAAAATGACACCTTAACCATTACTGTGTGATGCTCCTTTACTGAGATATTCACAGAAATATGATCAATATTATATTTTTCATAATTGATAAATAAAGCATAATATCTCATCACCTGTAACAGACAGAAACTACATATCAGTGTACAAGTTGTGTGGCTCAATGTCATCTTTGAAATTATGCATGTGTATCGTCACCATAGTCCCTTGTAAAGATATGTGCATAATAATGAGAAATATGGCAAATGTATAATTTTTATAATCCTACAAGACTAAACAAACTGTGATATCTGCACATGCGTACAGCATACAGACACAGTTTTTTTACCGTGTTGCAAGGAGTAATACTGTCTTCAAAATGAGGCATTACTTGGCACATTGGCATGCACCCTTGCAAAGTTATTTACCAAAATATGAAAAATAAATCATCATTTCCATAACCTAAGACCCCAAGTAACTGTGATATCTGTACATGTGTACATCATACAGGCACAATTCTTTTATCAAGTTGTAAGGAGTAATAATCTCTTCAAATTGAGGCCTTACCTAACATGTTGACATCTTCCGTAGATGATTTATTAACCAAAATATAAACAAAAATAATAATTTTCATAGCATGAGTCCTAAACAAACTGTGATATCTGTATATGCTTACAAAATACAGACACAAGCCTTTTACCATGTTGGACATACTAATACTGTCTTAAAAATGAGGTATTACTTAGCATGTTGATAAGTACCTTAACAAAGTTATTTACCAAAATATGAAAAAAATTCATAATTTCCATAACCTAAGCCCTAAAAAAACTGATATCTGCACGTGTGTAAAGCATACAGACACAGTTATTTTATCAAGTTGGAAGGAGTAATACTCTCTTCAAAGTGAGGCTTTACCTAACATGTTGACATCTTCCCTAGAAGATTTATTAACCAAAATAGGAAAAAAATCATAATTTCCATAGCCTAAGTCCTGACAAACTGTGATATCTGTACATGCATACAACATACAGACACAGTTCTTTTACCATGTTGGGCATACTAATGTTGTTGTTGTGTCTTTCGGCTTTTCCCGGTTAGGGGTCGCCACAGCGGAACTCCGGTCCGCTAATGATTGGCGGTTGATTTTTACGTGCTGAGTTCCCGGCCCTAACACACAACCTTCAGCGAAGGTACGTCCATTCACGCATGTCTCCACAGAAGATGCTCAAGCTGAGAATCGAACGGGACAACGTCTTGCTGTGAGGCGACAACACTACCGCAGCACCTCCACCGTGGAATATGTTGGCATACTAATACTGGCTTTAAAATGAGGTATTATTTAGCATGTTGACAAGTTCCCTAGCAATGTTATTTACCAAAATATAAAAAAAGTCATAACTTTGATAACCTAAGTCCTAAAAAAGCTGATATCTGTACATCTATACAGCCCACGGGAACAGTTCTTTTACCATGTTGTAATGACTAACACTGTCTTCACAATGAGGTATTATTTAGCACAATGACATGCTCCCTAGTAAAGTTATTTACCAAAACATGAAAAATAAATTATAATTTCCATAACCTAAGTCCTAAACAAAATCCGATATTTATACATGTGTACAGCATACAGGCACGGTTATTTTACCATGTTGAAAGGACTAACAGTTTCTTCAAATGAGGTATTACTTAGCATGTTGACATGTTCCTTAGCAAAGGTACAATTACAATTCTTTTACTATGTTCTAAGTAGTGCAAAAGGTTTTCATGAAATGTAATAGACTTTCACTTACCATAATGCTCCTACTTGGTCATGGTAGTTTTCCATCTTTTGTCACTAGGTGCTTGTTGCCAGTATGTCATGCATTGCTGCCATAATGCCATTGTGCAGATCAGCCAAGAACAGGTCAATGCCATCTTCATTTAGGTGAACTCAGGCATTCCTGAAAAGGTGATCATCTTCAGCAGTAATGCTGATTGTTGATCCACCAACCCCTAGCATCAATCCACACATGAACCCATTCTGTAACCATCTGATTTTGTGCACTGCCTATTGGTTGTTGGCATGTCTCCAGTTCTGGGGAGGAATTATGTCAGACCACACAAAATGACAACGTGAGTACATGATAATATGTTCAGTTGCAGTAGCTGCCAAAATATGATCCATGTAACCACAATGGGTACATTACTGTGTATCAAACAAATTGAAAAAATTACAGAAAGAAACTAATGATGGTGGTGGTGGTGGTGGGGGGCTTGAAATGACTCCTCATATACTCCAAGTAGACAAAAAAACAAATCTGGCTTGTACATTCATCAATGTGATAACGACTTCCAATTATGTGAATAACAGTGACAGCTGCTGATAGTTTTACATGAAAAGTGAGAATGACTCAGTGTTACATTGTAACTGCATTTATTGTTAATGTGATAATGACCTGCATATAATTATTGCAAAGTTCTGCATGCTCAGACACAGATGATAATTGCCGCACATAACCTGTTGAGTAGATATTCATTATATTATCTGGTGCAGGTATTATGTAACACAGACTCATTATTATATTACTGAACCCATCCTCCCACCTAAAGTCCATGCATGACCGACAAAGCCAGGACTATTGCCCAAAATATATGGTAGCTCCATGCTGGTAGTAGTCTGTAAGTAATAACCTTTATCTCACTGAGGCAGCTACTGAGTAAAATCAGAAAGAGAAATAAAGTTGCAAATGTGTAACTCATCTGGTTGATCCGTATAAGAATTACTCAAAAAAGTAGTAATTCATTTATTTCACTGAACTATCCCTCTGGTTACAATAGGAGACAGAAGTAAAAAAGGCAGAAATATTGTCCAAAATATCTGGTTGATGCCAAAAATCAGCATTCCAACATTTCTAGAGTTATTTATCAGTAATGTTCCTGAAGAGACAGTATGTGCATATTGTTAACAGATAAGAAATGACTAAACTACAGCAAGGGCAGAATTCATTCATAGAAGTAGACAAAGACTTGGCCAATAAAGGAGAGACTAGCACATGTTTATCACAAGTTAAGATATTCATTCCAGTCACATTTCATTTGTTCCCAGTTCATTCAAGTACACACTTGAAAGCTGGATACATAAAAAAAAAACTTTATAATAACCATCTATGAAACCTGAGGTAAAGATAACCTACACTTCTTACACCATATTTGTACTACAAAATTCTAACAAATAGATCAGCTCAGAGAACAGATTGTGGCTATGATGCTATGAATTTCACTAAGCCAGTGAATGATTATAACACAGACAGCTCCCAGGACAATAAAATGGCCAAATGGATTTTCCAGTAATGCAAAAGCTTTTCTGTGACACAGTAATGAATTATTTTCCCCAGTAAACCCATCAGTATTTTGTGTCGTGTATGCAAAAGCACCAAAATCACACAATAAACCATTTTCCAAGCGGGCACTTCAGCAGTCTGACCATGTATGCACAAACACTTCCCTGATACACAAATGAATTAATTCCCCAAGCAGCATCTTCATTAGTATGTGCAGGTACACACATACCACAAAATGACATATTCACCCAAGCGACCCCTTCAGGAAAATGTTGAGATATGCACAATCACCAAACTGAAACATTTCACCAAACGACCACTCCATAGCATTTCATAGTATGTGCAGTCACCTAAAGGAGGCATTCACCCGAGTGACCCCTTCAATAAAATGTTGATGTATGCGCAAGCACCAGAATGAAATATTTCCCCAAACAACCCTTCAGTAACAGTTCCTGGTTTGTGCATGCACCAAAATGAAACATTCACCCAAGCAACCCCCTTCCGTAAAATGTTAATGCTTACACAAGCACCAGAATGAGATATTTCCACAATATTTCCACAAACAGCCTTTCAGTAACATTTCACAGTATGCACAAAATGGGCCATCTGACACCCATAAGTCTTGCTAGTCTCATATGCAAAGCCATGGAAAGAATCATGGAAATCAATAATGACACAGGAAATCAAACCCAGTGGTCATTAGTGTAGTGCACACCTATGAACTTATAACTTTTTGAATGTCTAAATAATGCACTATACTTTTCATTCCAGAAGTGATCAGAGGCCCTTTATCTTGACTGTGTACAATTTTCCTTATTTAAAAACAGGTTTAAGTGAAGCAAGAAGCAAGTAAACAACATTCATTGTTGCACAAGTATGACTTCCATTACTTCCAAAGGTACAACTTGTAGTGAGATGCATAAAGTATTAACTGACATATACTTATAAAATACAGACTCTCAGACATACACCACCTGGTTATTAAATGTCAAACAAACAAATAATCACATGGGACCACCCATTACCAACAGTTACAAAATACATTTGAGAAAAACAGATTTAGTATTTCATGAAAAAAGGACAAAAGTACCAAGGATCACTGAAATTGCTACACCCAGTTAATACAGCATCTTACATATAGAGACAGAGTTGTAAAATAGCAGAATTTGCAGGCAGAAACAAGAGCAATGTGGAAGAGAAATACCCAGACAGTTCCAGTAGCAATAGGAGCAACAGATATAATTAAAGGAATTTACAGTCGCACTTAGACATTCTTTCTATCATGTAACACCATGTGAATTACAGGACGATGCAATTCTTGACACACTGCAGGTACTGAGAAGAGCACTCTGCTAACACAGACTGAAACATTACTAATTTTATGAACTCTAATCATAACCCGACTTAGGAATGGGATGCATTCCCATCACAACATTACAGGGAAGTCACCAGATACCGTCTTCAGGCTTTTCTTGCCTCAAACACCACAGCATGAGTAAACAGAGGGGTGATCCACCCTTTACAAAAATGTTCACTTCAGAAGCATCCAATCTCTACCTCCAGGTTGCTGAGCAAGATCAAGGAGAGAGGAGGGGAGCTTGTATGAAGATTAGAGGGAGGATGGTAGAGAAAGATGGAAAAATAGGACCCAATTCAACTCAAGGATGTTCAAGAAACAGAGAGAGTAAATATTCTGCAATACCCTAAGAATCCAAAGAATGGGAGAGAAAAGAAAAGTGTTAATACACAGAATTTTCCAAATTAGGAAGAAGGCACCTACTTTCCAACTTGGTGTTTTACAATACAATGTTCTCAGATGTATTGATTTCAGGGAATAAAAAAGGTCTACTTTTGTCACACCCCCATGCAGTCATATCCAGGAAGATTTTCCAGTGTAATACTCATACATGTGGGTTTATCTGCGATCTGCTCAGCTTGTCTGCAGTGTTTTCTTGAGGGGGAGGGAAGCCACCCTGAGGGTAAGGCATGGGTCTTGGAACATCTCCCATACCTGCAGAGAAATAAGGAATGGGCTCCTCCTTGCTTGCTGATGTGCCATATAATTGGGGGGGGGGGGGTGTCTGCACAGATTTGGAGATTTACATGCCTTCTTCCTCAAGCCATGTTTAGAAGCGTATTCTACCTATAAATGTAAACAGGGTTCCTGAACTGAGACGAACTGAGACAAAGAGAATCCCTTGCTGGAATCTTTTACATGTCAGGGATTAACCAAGACATAAAAGATTTTCCGAATCCATCAGAGGAAACAAAATGCATTCACTATTCCTGGTCAGTGAATAAGAAATAACTGCAGAAAGCCTGAAAAAAACACAGAAATTAACAAAATTTGACCATGTCCAGATCACTTCCAGTTGCTGTCATGACTACTCCACTGCTCTTTAAACATTGGGGGGGGGGGGCTTCCAAGATGGAAACCAACTATGTCTTGGGGTAGCAGGCACAATATGTGGTCGCTGTCAATATTTCTTTTATCAATCTCCACGTTACCTTTGTAAAATACAGAGTAAGAACCACTTACAGTAGGATACAGTTGTTAAACCTTCCTCTGCTAATCTTTACTTGTAAAGCATTGGCACTTTTCTTACTCTGAGTTGTATAACAAAAAAAAGGGCGGGACTTAAACCAACAGCTTCATACAACCAGCCATGTCCAGGAAAGTTAATACTTCCTGATAAGGGTCTTACATAATGGAGAAAGGGAAAACCTGTTTCCAAAGTAGCTGTTTGAGCAAGGCAAAATAATAGGAAAAAGAAAGGACATTGTTCTTGCTGCTCCCTATTTGTTATTTGAGATAGACGGAGTTTCTTTATGTACCACTCACTCACCGAGCTGTAATCGCAAAGTATGTCAGGAACATTAGCACTTAACATACTGTGGTAGTTTATGCAGCAGAAAACTGCTACACCTGTACACAGTAAAACAAGTTACCATCCAAGACAACTAGCCATACCTCTACATGCCTCTTGACTGTCCACGGGTTTGCCTCATAGTTATGGTTGGTTCCCCATAAAATGTGTGTTTTTTCTGTCAAATTACTGAGGATTGAAGTTACTAAATAGACCAGCCTCAGTCATACATTACAAATCACGTAAACCACAATATGCCCCATGAGTACATACGATTGGCTTAGGCGGCAGACACATGTGCTGTACAGGTAACGGAAATTCTGCAAACCAATAATACAAATGTCTAGACAAGCACTAAACCTTAGAATAAGCCTTTTGGTGTGTACGTCCAAGTAGAGTGAAATAAATAACAGTCCTTTACCGGGTGTTAGACAGACAGCAGCTCATTTACTTCTCGGACACTGAAGTACATGCAAGGAACCAGCATGGAAGCAAGTTCTCCCTTCAACAAAAGTCCTTCCTCAAAAATATTCCACTTCCTACTACTTCTACATAACAAATATTAAAGCTATAAGTGCTAATTATACAGTTGTTAGGATTTGGATTTTTTTTTTTTTTGTGGCTGATGGAAAAGCAGAAACTACAAGGAAATCCTATAATATTTAGGCATTATAGGTGCAAATTCAATTCTTAACTTATTCTGGATCTAAGAGGAAAATCTCATTCACAGTGCAGCTGAATGGTACTTGATTTTCAGTTTCTCACTGATGCTCAGATGCAGGATGACTTATCGCTGGTCTTCTGAATGGTGCACAGAAAATATTCTGCTACAATAGATAGAAGGGATCCAGTAGCAATATAGCAGATCTCAGAAAAAGAAAGGGTATTGGTACTGGAGAGCCCTCTATTTATTGTGGCAGAACAAAGAAAAGTTAGGTCTGGGGTGTAATTGTTCGGCAAGTGGCAGCTTGGATTGCAAGAATCCGATTGGCTGCCACCACTTGCTTCATACTGAATTGGCTTGTTGTGATCACATACAGATACACAGTGCATGGCAAGTCGATTTTCTCGTAAATCTTAAATATGAACCTTATGTTCCTCCACACTGAAAACTAAGTTGAGAAGGTACCTGACAAAGTCCAGGTACATTTTCAACTTAATTTTTAACAGTGGAGATAAAAATTGACTGGAAAGTTACCGGCGCTTGTGGAAGGCACTCAGGTGGAACAGCATACCATTTCTAATGTTTCAGAGATCGCTCAGAGGTAAGCACTAAGGCGCTTTGAGAAGGTACTCTGGGTTAATGAGTTAAAAATTTATACATCTGATGTTGTCAATCTTCATTCATTCTTGACTGTTGAGTCTTGGTTTCCAACCGTCAGAACCGACTCAGACACTATAACAAGCTCGCGCCAGCCAGAAACTCTCAAGCAAGGCTACCCACAATGCCTCTCTTCCCTTCCCCCCAAATCTTATTTGTTGTGTAGAATTTAGGATGCGTCAGTGGTGCTCTCAGCTAAGTGCTAACTTTTTTTTATAGGTTCATAGGTAGGTAATAGGCTGGCAGCCTTGGGGCCTATATAAGCCTAGCCAAAAAAGTTCCCTGGCTCCAGCCACCCAAGAAAGTTATTTTCCTGCGCCCCTGTCTAGCAGAGCCACAGAAGTGATCCCCGGGGTGAATTTCTTATTTCCCATCCAATTGTCTTAAGGAGGGCTAATGAGGATCTTTGCTTGACATGAATGGGTAGTCTGTTCCAGAGCATGGGAAGCCTCTGGGACAGGAATCTATCCCTCCAGCATGTTCTGTTTAATGTGGTGGCAAGGTTTAGGTCCCTGGAGCATGTGGCTCGGAGGGATTGGGGTTTCTTTAAGTGTAGCATGTCCAACAGATCTGGGTTTGACATGGCTTTGTATGTTAGGCAGAGATCGCCTCTGAGTAGGCGATAAGCGACGGAGTAGAGCTGGAGTTTTTTGAGACGGTCTGCATATGGCAGCTGTTTGATGCCAGTAATCCTCTTAGTGAGGTATTTCTGTGGCCTTTCTAGTTGTTGTAGCTGTCTTGCGAGGTACATGCCAAATGGGGTGTTGTACTCTATAATGGGATTGATGAGGGATGAGTAGAGAGGAACAATGACCTTTTTTATTCTGGAGGTGAACCCCTTTGTGATGAGGTGTGCCACGTAGAAGGATTTCCTGACTACTGTGGCAATGTGATTATCAAAGGAGAGACTACTGTCCACCTGTGTCCCAAGGTCTCACACTTTTGATGTTTAGTAGGCGACTGCCTATGTGGTAGTTCATGGGTACAGTTTTTCCCAAAGGAGATGACAGTGCACTTCTTGGCATTGAGCTTGAGGTCATGACTTTGACACCAAGCATCAGTCTCAGTGAGGCCCCTTTGTAGAATGTCCACATCATTAGGCAGTTCTATTTTGGCACCTAGTTTGCAGTTGTCTGCTAATTTCATTAGCCAAAGACCTGCTGTATTAGCCCAGACTTCTGAGAAGTAGATGCCAAACAGGAGAAGACACAGGATTGAGCCCTGTGGTACTCCACTTGTCACTGGTCTGAAATTGGACTTGGAGTTGGCTACTTTCATTGTGTGGGTTCTGTCAATGAGCCAGTTTGCCACCCATCTTGTGACATAGCGATTTATGCCCCGTCTAGTGAATTTATCTATAATTCCAGAGTGGGGGATGGTGTTGAAAGTCTTGGCGAGGTCAAGATAAGCTGTGTGCACCACCTTACCCTCGTCCACAGCTCCGTTGACTGCTTCAAAGAAGTCATTCAGGTTTAGGAGACATGACCTACCTTTTACAAACCTAAAATGAGTGAGGTCCAGAGTTTGGAGGTTACTTATGTCCTTGTTTATAAGCTCCAAGATGATATGTTACATGGCCTTGCAGACCAGGCTTGTCAGGCTAATGGGATGGTAGTTCCCGGGGTCCGTGGTGGCACCCCCTTTGTGGAGTGGGATAACCGTTACTGTACGCCATTCAGTAGGCACAAAGCCTGAAGTGAAGCTATGATTGAACATGGTACTTAGGTGAGGTGCCAGTTTGTTTTGTAGTTTGTGCAGAACGCAGCCTGGGATATTGTCAGGTCCCATGGATGCTGTGTTCTTGGCTTGGTGCAGTCTTTACTTGTGCAGCCATGATTACAGGGGCTTTGCATTCTTCCGGTATAGTGATGGACCCTTTGGGGGGTGAGGGGGGGGTGAAGTTTGCACTGAACCTATCTACCAGGATGTTGGCAATATCAGTTGGTTCTGTACATCTAGTGCCATTGTGCTGTAGCTCAGAGCAGATCTGAGTGTCGCCATTGAGATTCTTGGCATAGCTGTAGAATGCTTTGTGGTTGTCTTTAGAATCAGTGGCGATTTTATTTTCATAACTAGCTTTGGAGGATTTTATGAGGGATCTCAGCTTCTTACTAAGGTTAACCGGGGAGTTCCTGCAATCAGGGGATTTTACTCTTTTTTGCAACAGCTTCTTCCTTTTGTTGTAGAATTTCTTTTATGCAGGGGAGCACCAGACTGGCTTTCTTTTTTTTTTTTGGAGGATAGCGTCTTGGTTCTGTTGGGGATGGCATGATCCATGCATTCGTGTCTGTGCTTATACAGTGCATTTGTATAGGATTCAGCAGTCATACCTCTATTTTCCATCTGTATGGGTATCATTAAGCTTGCCACTTCTGTCTTAAGAAGCATGAAGTTGGCTTTGGAGAATTTTTTTACAGTGGTTTCCTTAATGGGGAGTGGGGCAGGATCTTGATGTCTGACCAGCGAGGAGTTGACCTCTGGCATGCAACATTGGTTGCCCATATTGGTAATGACCAGGTTCAGGATATTGCTGCCCTTGGTGGGGGTATGGACAAGCTGATCTAGGGCATTGGAATTTATGTATTCCAGAAAGCTTTGAGCAAATGAATTAGTACATGAGTATTTTTCCCAGTTGATGGTGAGGTAGTTAAAATCGTCCATTATTAAGGTATTGGGCTGTACCTTAGTATTAACCAGTATATCAAGAAATGTGGAGTGGGCATCCTGGGACATGGTGTGGGATCTGTAACAAGCTACAACCTGGATTGCAGTCTTGCCCAGTGTTAGTTGCACTTGGATAATTTTGGATGCATTATGTTGAGCAACTAGCCCAGAGGTGTGGATATCTTTAATGAATATGGACATGCCTTCTCCTTAAGTGTTTCAGTACAGGTTAGATGGCTGAGCGGTGTGGTATGAGTTATAGCCTGGTAATGCAGGGGTGCTCTCTGGAGCCTTGAACCGGGTCTCTGTCACTGCACAGATGTCGATTTTCTCCATTTTAAGGAGTGCCTCGAGTGAGTGCATTTTGAGGTTTAGACTTCTAGCATTGAGTAGCATTACCCTCAAATTTTGCTTGTTTATACCTGCTACAGTGGTGAGTTTGTCATTTGAACTTTGCCTAAAAAAGGCACTATAGGTGTGGCAAGAGCCTTAGCCAGTATCTGGAATCCCAGGGGCAACAGGTGCAGGCCATCTCTGGCAAAGCATTGTGGTCTGGCGATCATGTCGTCCCAGGCAGACAAACACTGGATTTCCTTAGAATGACACCAGAAGCTTAGCCAATTGTTGAAGTCAATCATTTTGTCCTTGTATTGTGGTATAATTCTGGGCGATGGCAGGATGCTGCTCAGGGCAAGGGTCATACCTGCCTGGGCTACATGGTCCGAGAGCTCCTCCATTTCTCTTTTCATGTAGTCCAGGGAGGTAAGTCTCAGGTTATTTACACCAACATGGACAATGACAGAGTCATATTTGTACTTGTTGTGGAGTGACCTGAGTACTTGTGTTATGTGGTGGATCCTGGAACCCAACAGGCAGCTGACAGTAACTTTCTCCTTGTTTAGCCTGGTGAGTGGGATATCAGTGTGCCTGACTAAAGAGTCACCTATGACTAGTGTGTTGGGTACGTTGTTTTGCCTTATGGGCTGAGGTTGAGTGACACACTGATTTTGTGGGCTGTTTGTTATTTGGGTAGTGCTGGGTGGTGGTTGTTGCTTGCATTTCAGCTTTGGAGGTCTCTCTTGTTTGGGTAGATTTTTATTGAGAGCCTCCACTAATGTAGGTATGTGTTTTGTGTTACTATGTGTGGGTTTAGGTGGTGTAGGTTTTGATGGACTATGTGTTGCATGTGGTGTGGTGCAGGTGTTTACCTTCTCCTCTTGACTGTCTAGTACAGTCTTGGCTGGACAGAGCTTGGCTTCCAGTTTGGCTATATAAGTGCATCTCTCACAGGTTGTAGTGTTGGGTGGTGGGAGGAGAGGGTTGTCAGTGTACATGTGGCAATTGCTACATTGCCCCAAGATGCCCAGATTCATCAGGTGGACAGGGGAAAATTCTGGGAGCTGACCCTTAGACATGCCTGGATAGGTGCTTATTAATTTAAGTACTAAAAGCTGTTTTCCTCCTAACAAGTGAGGAAAGTT
The DNA here is from genome assembly GCF_019279795.1 of Protopterus annectens. NCBI lineage: Eukaryota > Metazoa > Chordata > Ceratodontiformes > Protopteridae > Protopterus > Protopterus annectens. The sequence goes on from NC_056745.1 coordinate 137,295,625, forward strand.
GAGTGCTGCAGTAATTTGTAGATTATTTACTGCTTGCAATGAGTTTTGAACAAGTGCTGAGCACAAGGAAACAGTTTTGAGTGCTAAAACTAGAAAATTGGCTAGTCCTAAGGGAAAATTTTAAGAGCAGACTTTTTGGCTCCGAAAATAGTTTAACCATAGTTAAACGGTGCTGCTCGATGCACATAACCACGCAAACACAGGTTTTTAAACAGAAAAATGTAAGGGATAGAAATAGCCCAAAATGGTCACTTGAGTGCCTAGCCCTCAACAGTTGAAAACCACTTAAAAACAATCAAAGTGCAAACAGTATCAGAATTAAAAAACAGTTCAAATAAGTTGCAAAGTTAATAAAAAATGCTCGGAATAGTGCGGCTAGCGAAAACAAGCAATAAAAAGCAAAACACAGGTCCTTAATCCACTCAAAATCTCCCTTTTCTCTCTCTCTCTCTGCTGCTGTAGAATTCTGAAGGACACCTAGGCAGGTTCTTGCTGAGGTAATGGGTTGGCCAATAAAACTACAGATTCTGAGCTGAAACCACTCCTCCAGCGACAGATAGGCTGCTCAAAGCTCACCACTCTCACTGATGAACAGAGATGCTTCCTTCTATCTTAATAAGGTCTGGGCAACATAGAAACTATAAAACAGCCCAGACTTCAGCAAAATCTGAAAACTGGACTCTACTGGTTATAGAAAGGTGGGAAACGAGTAGAGAGGAATTTTTTTGTTTTTGTTTTGTTTTTCAAAAATTAAAACAGATACAGTAAAACAAACCCTTTTAAATCAGAAAATGGCTATCACACTTGAGTGTATAGCCCTCAACAGTTGAAAAACAGTTAAAAATGATCAGTTAACATGCAAACAGTATCAGAATAAAAAAAAAACAGTTCAAATAAGTTACAAAGTTAATAGGAAATGCTCGGAATAGTGTGGCTAGCGAAAATAAACAATAAAAAGCAAAACAGAGGTACTTAATCCACTCAGAGTCTCCCTTTTCTCTCTCTGCTACTGTAGAACTCTGCAGGACACCCAGGCAGGATCTTGCTGCAGTGAATATATATATATATATATATATATATATATATATATATATATATACATATATATACATATATATATATATATATATATATATATATATGGGTCTACTTCATTTCACCTAACTTCCAATTCACTGACTCCCATTTGACTGAGACCAAATGACTGAAATTTCATTTGACTGACACTTCATTTCACTGACAGTTCATTTGACTGACAAGTATTATTAGCAAGAAAATGGAATATGCCCCCTTCCCCACTGTAGTGCGACCCTGGAGTTAGAATATATAGTGGGGGGGGCGTGCGAAGTCCCCCACTTACTTTTCTTTTACTAAGCAATATTATATCAAAACTTAACAATATCATATGAAATGAAGTGGGGGGCTGTGCCCCACCCCCCCAACTATATATTCTAACTCCAGGGTCGCACTACAGTGGGGAAGGGGGCATATTCCATTTTCTTGCTAATAATACTTGTCAGTCAAATGAACTGTCAGTGAAATGAAGTGTCAGTTAAATGAAATTTCAGTGAAATGGGGTCAGTGAAATGAAAGTCAGTGAATTGTAAGTTAGGTGAAATGAAGTAGACCCATATATATATATATATATATATATATATATATATATATATATATAAAACATATATAAAATTTCTCCCTTTAGCTTGATACTTGATTTACCATTGTTGGTATAGGCCCCTCCCTTCCCATTTACTATCTGGTAGATCATTTAAATACCATCGTTGGTATCCCCCCCCCCTTTTCGTGGGTATTGGTACAACCAAAAAAAAAAATTATTTCTCTGTTCTTCCATTACTTCTTGTATGTGTAAGTTAGTGTGCATGCCTTCCAGAGTATTTTTTGAAAGATGACAGCGAAGGATAATGGAACTACTAGTTTCAAGCAGTGCGAGGAATGTGCCAGAAAGATGCTCAGATCAGATGGGCATCTTTCTTGTGTGTATTATTTGGGGGGGGGGCACATTTAGAAATTCAACCACCATGTGAACTCTGCTAGGGTTTCAGCACTCGAACCTTTGCAGAGAGGCGCAACAAACATATCCTGAAGGGGCTATTAAAATGCCCTTTTAGCGAGGCTTTGTCTGAGGCAGAGACACCTTAGTCTCCCAAAAAAGAGTCAAAGAAAAGGAGTCACTCTGTTACGGCATCTCCTAAAACTCCTGAGTCAAAATCTACTAAGAGCCAGGTCCCGATGCATCCCTCGGAACCAATGCCTAAGATACCAAAATCAACACCCACTACTGTTCCAACACTGAAGCCTGTAAGTTCCACCATGGTGCCAATGACCATTGAACCAACCCTTTCATCAGTACCAGTGACCCTCTCGACACCAACAATAGTTTCTCCCATACTGGTTACTTCTTTCCCAGCAAAACAAATTATTGGTCAGCCGACCACGGTGCCGAAGGTTGAGTATACCCATGACTAGGTACTCCCCATCTATAGACCCCCTTCTTGGGTCAGCAATTAAGCCCATTCATTGAAAGACCAGAATCACACTCAGGGATGTCTGTCCATTCCACCAGGAGCCTTTCAGAGTTTGATGTAGTTAGATTAGTGGGCCAGCTGTTGGTGGCCAGAGGTCTTCCTGCCCCATCTGGGACCTCTCTCCCATATGGAGCTGAGGTTTACTCTCCAAGGACTCCCACTTATGTTCCTCCTTCAACTTCTCTGCAGGTCTTGGAGCCCTTGACTTCGGCATTCCTGGCGCCAACTACTTTGGTGCCGATAGTAGATCTCACCTCAGCTCCAGAACCGACCCTGTGTTCAGGAGATCCATTGAAGCCAGCCCATGCATGGGACCATGACTTGGTTGCTGACTCCAGGACCCCTGGATTGGCTCCCATTTTTTCCATGGTGCTGACTACAGTTCCTGGTGCCCTGGCAGTTTCGAGTTCTCGCTCTCCAACTCTGGAGTTGGGCTTGTCGGAGCAGTATGTGAACCTGGTTTTGAGGTTGTCTTTCTCCGTTCTGGGCTCCCATCCCTCTTTGGGCGGGCCTGCCTTCCAGATTATGGAGAGAGCTCTGTCCTCTGCAGGCTCACAACTGGCACCATCCCCATTGAGAGTATCACATCTACGATTCCTCTGGCTCACAGCTGTCACAATCTGCTACACTGGGGCAGCAGACACAAAAGCAGTAAGACACCCTGTTGGAGGGTCCCATCTCTTTGGAGTCCTCCTTGGATCTTCCCCCTGAGGAAGTAAGAGAATGTCCAAGAATTAGCACCTAGATTCTCCAGAAGAATCTGTCAAGAAGGATACAGATTTCAATGAAGGGGGAGGTTCCCCCTCGATTACCCTCTGAAGATGTCTGCTTCAGAGGCATCCTGAAAATTTTAAAACAGAGAGTTGATTGGAAGTCCACAGACCATCCTCTTGAAGAATCTGTTTTCTTGCAGGCTTTTTGTGCCCCCCCTTCTACATTTTGAGTGACCCCACCTGCCGATGAACTGGTCAAACTCATCATGCAGTGTAAGTAGAAGGCCCCTGATACTACAGAGTCAATTCCCCAGACCGGACAAAAGTATTTCCATGCCCGAGGATCAGCCTCACTGGTCAAAAGGTCTAGCAGTAGATGCCATGGTGGTGGCAGCTGCCACAAAGAAGGAACTCACCACAGAGAGTCCAACTGTCCATCCTCCTAACCGAGAGTCCAAGATGATGGACAGATTCAGGAAGGGGGTCTTTGCTTCACTGACATTCACCATATGGTTCTTGAATTTTCTGGCACATTTTACGTGACTCCAAAGGGATCTGATAACCGAGCTTTCAGGAACCTTAGCAGGAGCAGTGTCTAATGAGGTCTGTGATAAGGCTGCCTCTCAGCTTGCCACCATAGAGTCCATTTCCAACTTGTCCATGTGGCTTATTGCACATACAGCCCAAGGGACTTTCAGGGCAGCAGGTGCAGGCGTTATGCCTGGATGCACTTGTGTGACTTTGCGGATCCCTTAAAGTTTTCCTTTATCAACGCTCCTGTTGATGCTTTGCCCCTTTTTGGCCCAAACGTCAGAGACACATTACCAAGGTGTGAGAAGGATGGAAAGACCCTTTCTGCTGTGGGCGTATGCTTTTCCAGTCCTCAACAACCTTATTCCAGAAATCAGAGGAGTGGAAATATGTGTTTCAGAAAGTCCCAAGGGCCTTTTTGGGACACACGTGGCCAGTTTTCCTCCCAGGGCAGAGGGGAGAACTCTTCTAGAAGACGTCCCTCCCGTGGTAGTGGGGGCTGCATAACTAGGGTTCCAGGTATTCTTTCTCTGGTCAACCCTATCAGCACTCCTGAACAGTGGCCTGATTGCTTACCTCTAGAGGCAGTAGGGGGAAGATTTTTTCTGCACCACACAGCCTGGCACACAATGAAGTCAGATTCTTGGGTGCAAACAATAATTACCAGAGGTGACTATATCCTCTTTAATCTTTATCGCAGACCACTAAGATGAATCCTCAATGTTCCACCCAGTCAGAGAGATATAGTAACATTCGAAATCCAAAACATGTTTCAAAAAAGAGTCATCCAAACAGTCCCACCAGACCAAATAAGATCCGGATTTTACTCAAGATTCTTTTTTAGTGCCAAAAAAGACAGAGGCCAATCTTAGACCTTTGTGTGTTGAACAAGTTTGTTCAACAAACAAAATTCTGAATGATCATGGTTCAGTCTATCCTTTCTTTTCTGGAGAAAGATGATTGGATGTTCTGTATAGATCTTCAGGATGCGTATTACCACATAAAAATGGACAAACGCTCCAGGAAGATACCGCCACTTTAGGATAGGGACCAGTCATTACCAATTTCAAGCACTTCTCTTCGGTCTCACCACAGCCCCCAGGGTGTTTACCAAATGAATAGCAGTGGTTGCAGCTCACTTAAGGCTACAAGGATTCCGGGTGTTTCCATATTTAGATGACTGGCTCCTCACTGTCCCCACCCGGTGTCTGCTGCTTTCTGCGTTGGACTCTTATAAGGCTTGCAGAGTTCTTAGGCATCTCACTCAACAGAGAAAAGTCAAAGTTATCCCCCACACAGGACACAGAGGTCATCAGAGTGAGACTAAACTAAACACAAGATCCTGCATGGCTGCTCTTCCTCCTCACAGACTGGAAAAGTTGAGGTTAAAACTAAAAATGATAGTCTCTCAAGATAAAGTTCTAGCCCACCAGATCTTACTGCTCCTTGGGTCCATGGCAGTGGCAATCACCTTAGTTCCTCTCGTGAGATACCACATGAGGTTACTTTAATGACTTCTGGCATCACAGTGGTCATTGTTAACGCATTCAATGCCCCACCCGATCCAAATAACCAACCAGTGCAAGCAGGACTTAAATTGGTGGATGAAGCCAGAAGACAAATTTTAGAGCCACCACTTATCTCCCTCTCAACCCATGTCCATAGTGACCACAGACGCATCCCTGATTGGGGGGGGGGGACATTTTCATGGAAAGACAGTCCAAGGCACTTGGTCCCCTACAAACACCATTTTGTATATCAACATCCTAAAACTCAGGGCAGTGCTGTTAGATTTGCAAGCATTCCAATCCACTCTTCCTTCAGGGACAATTGCTGTTCAGTCAGACAACATGTCAGTAGTCTGGTACATCAACAAACAAGGGGGAACCAGATCCTACCCCCTTTGTCAGGAAGCCCTAAGAGTTTGGCAATGAGCGATCGTCTCCAACCACTTTCTGATAGCAATGCACATTCCAGGCAAGTCAAATGTGATTGTGGACAAAATGAGCAGATGCATTCTCCTTCCTCACGAGTGGTCTCTCAATTCCATTGTCGCGGCGAAGATTTTTCGTTGATGGGGTCAGTCTTGCTGTGACCTGTTTGCCTCTCCCACATACCACAAATGCAGCAGCTACTTTGCACTGGTTCCTCCTCAAGGGGAGTCCTCAAGAGATGCTCTTCTCCAAAATTGGCTCCTGTGACTTCTTTATGCCTTTCCACCAATCCCCCTAATTCCCCAATTTCTAAAGAAAGCTCAATGGTCGAAAAGCAAAGTGATTCTCATTGCACCTTATTGGCCCCGTCAAGTCTGGTTTCCCTTTCTTTGGCCTCACTTAATTTACTGCCTGTTGATTCTGGATCCAATTCCAGATCAGTTGTCTCATTCACAGGGCCTGGTCCATCCCAACCTACAAAATCTCAAGCTGACAGCTTGGTGTCTCCACTTCCAGTAATTGCCAGGCGAAATAACTTATCTTCCTTACTTCTGGCTTCGCATAAACCATCCACCAGAAAACTTTATCTTAGCAAATGGAAGAGATTTGTGCTTTGGTCTGATGAAAAGGGTATTACTCCATTTTCAGCCTCCATGAACAAGGTCTTGGAATATTTTTCCAACTTATTCCAATTAGGAGCCTCTACGTCTACTATTAGAGTTCATCTAGCTGCCATTTCAAACTTCCATAATGGTTTCAGTGACCTCTCCCTGATGTCCCACCATCTCTGCAAAACCTTTCTGAAGGGCGCTTCACATTTGAAACTGCCTTTCAAAGAGCCCACTGCACCTTGTAGCCTAACATTGGTCTTACAAAGTTTGGTTCATCAGCCTATCAAGCCAGCAGCTACCTGTGATATCAAATTCCTATCTTGGGAAACTCTATTCCTAGTAGCTATCACGTCGGCTGGGAGAATCTTAGAATTGCAGGCTCTGTGTGTAAAATACCCGTACATCATTTTTCACAAACAGAGAGTTTCACTCAGGACTAATCCTTCTTTTTTGCCTAAAGTGGTGTCAGATTCTAATATACCAGTTTTCTTCCCAAAATTTTCAAATAAGGAAGAATACTGTTTACATTTGTTGGACGTACACAGACAGTTACATTTTTAGAACAAAAAATCCCAGGCATTCACTGTTGTAGGCAACAAAAGCATAAATCCAGTAAATCCAATGATAAGCCAGGTAACACAATTATAGAGAAAAGTTTAATAGTAAGCGCTTTCACGGTTCAAGCACCACTTCTTCAGACTACAAAGAAATACAGTGTATTAACATGTTTAAATAGTAAAATGCAGTCAATTACAATCAATTAATTATCTATTTAAAGTAATATACTCATAAGAACAGTAAAAACATTTTTATTAAAAACAGTTCAACTGCATATCAGTGGTTGAGTGCACGTCCTTTTAGGAAAGGTTTAAGAGACACTTTACTGTTTAAGCCAGGTGGTTTATCTGCAATAGATGAACTAAAAGACAACATTACTAATCAGCCCAGTTTCTCTTTTACTAATAATAAATCTTTAAAAAGCATCTTTGTTACAAGGTTAGTCAGGAAAGAAATATGTTACACTGTGATAGACAGGGCACCTATCCTTGCAGAGCATGCTCAGCATGTAAACATATTTTTAGTGGCAGGCAGCTCACACATCACCAGTTAGGTACGAAAATTGATTTTCATTTCTGTGCTGATTGCACAACTAGAAATATTATATATTTTAGTTTTTGCACAAAATGTTATATGTACTATATTGGTAAGACAAACCGTACCTTAAGAGAAAGGATAGTGGAGCACTTTAGAGACATTAAAAACAGAAAGCTAGAAAATGCCTTGGCACACCATGTCATAGAAAAAGGAGAAGAACATTGCTTTAAGTTTTTTGTTCTAGAAATCATACAAAATAATACAAAATAATATGAGGGGTGGTGATATAAGAAATATCACAGAAGCCAATGAGCAAAAGTGGATTATATTCTTTAAAGCAGATACACCACCTGGCTTAAACAGTAAAATGTCTCTTAAACCTTTCCTAAAAGGATGAGCATGCATTTTTATTTATCAACAGAATAAGCTGGACTTATCAACAAAAGTTAGGGCACATTCTACCAGATCTGTTTCCACTTCAGTAGCCTTTCATTCCAGAGCTTCTATGGATGACATATGTGCAGCCGCAACTTGGGCTACTCCCCATACCTTTGTCACTCATTACAAATTGGACACGGTCTCCAGGAGAAGAGCTTCCTTTGCCTCTATGGTACTCAGGAATATCCTTCCCTAGGGCCTCCCAAGGTCTAAAGTAGCTAGAGACTCTGTTCCAACAGTCAAGAGTGAATGAAGATTGACAACATCAGAAAAGAAGTTATGTTCTTACCATAACATTCCATCTGTGTTGTCAATCTTCATTCGTTCTTGACATCCCACCCACCTTCCCCCTCCTAAGACTCCTGGAGGTTTGTAACTTATCCTGGGATCCTGGTAAGGTTGTTACTCATACAAAGCTTCCATCCTTTTTCTACTCTATAGGCAAACTTGATCTGAAGGGAGGGGAAGAGAGGCATTGTGGGTAGCCTTGGCTTGAGAGTTTCTGGCTGGTGCGAGCTTGTTATAGCAGCCGAGTCGGTTCCAAGGGTTGGAACCGAGACCCAACAGTCAAAAATGAATGAAGATCGACAACACAGATGGAAAGTTATGGTAAGAACATAACTTCTTATACCATGGATAATGTGCTCGCATTTGACTTCTGGAAGAAAGAAAGACTAAACTGCTTAACGTCTGTGCTTCATACTGGGCTCTGCTACAGTAACTATATTCTTTTGTATTATGAAAAATTGTGTTTTGAGCAATTGATATGTGACCTTGTCCTGTACATGACTTAAAAGGACTTTGAAACAAGCTAGTCTTGGAATCATCTGGTTTAAACAACACACAAAGTGAAGAAGTGCTACTTTGCTTTGGTTATTTCCGCTTCAGTAAAAGGTAACATTCCATTTAGAAACTTCAAGACTGTACTTGCTTTATCCCCTAGTCATGGGCCAAGAGGCCTCAAAATATCACAGTATATAGTGACCTGATTGTTTCTGAATAGCAACTAGAGACAGTAATTTCCTGCATGCAAAAAAACTGGGTGTTTTTTTTCCCAGGGGACAGGTTACTGAAGAGAAATACAGAGCTTTCCCAAACACAGAAGTAGGTAACTTTCCTATGCAAGTAATAGGAAGCAGGCTGCCTTGAGATTAATATTAGGAGAGTTAGCAAAGAAATGAATCAGATTCCAGATTCCTTGTGGTGTGGGTGAGAGGAGTTTCAGCTTAGTTACCTGAATGGAGACAGTGTGCAACTGAGGACATTAGATTCTGCCCCAAGGAAGAAATGCAGGAAGTCTGTAATTCCTGAAATCTGGAGTGGTTGGAAGAAAATATTTATACAGTGTTACTCTCTCAGAGCTAAAATAACTGGGAAGGCTGCTACCCGATGAAAACTGTTTGAAAGCACTGTTTACAGGACTGAATTTTGCTACGTCTGGAAAAGACTGATGTTACAAATGAATGCCTGTAAAACTGAGCTGATGGTGAACATGGACTGTACATACTGTGTTTTGATTTCCCCCTCCCCAACAAAAAATGGGAGAATGTATTATTTTTCTTTATACTCGTAAATAAACCCAGTATTAAACAGAAGTACTGGATTCAGAGAGCACTTTGTTGTTAACAGCTTATCTTTGTTAACTTAGATATATATATATATATATATATATATATATATATATATATATATATAGATATATATATAGATATATATAGATATATATAGATAGATAGATATATGGATCCCTATCATATGATAGAAACCTCATTTGACTGAAACTCATTTGACTGAGACCATAAGACTGAAATTTCAAACAATTTAAAAAGACTGAAAAGTCACTTGACTGAAACCCATATCACTTAAACCCATAATACTCAATTTCAACATACTAAATTTTAAACTGGACCATATTAAACCAGAATAGGTGAGGGGCTGTGCCCCCTACCCCTCTAACTATATATACTAACTCCAGGATCGCACTACATTGGGGAAAAGGGCATAGTAGTGGCAGCATGTAGACTACTGTAAGGTATGTGAAAGGTATATGCCCTATTCCCCACTGTAGTGCAATCCTGGAGTTAGTATATATAGTTAGGTTGTGTGTGGGGGGGAGTAGCCCTCCACATTGGGGGTGTGGGCGGCACAGCTCCCCACCGAGTCTTATGTTGATATTCAGTATTATGGGTTTCAGTCAAGTGACTTTTCAGTCTTGTGAAATTTCAGTCTTATGGTTTCAGTCAAATACGTTTCAGTCAAATGAAGATTCTATCATATGATAGGGATCTATATATATATATATATATATATATATATATATATATATATAAAGATTGAGCGGCACTCCTTCGAACGTCGTATAGTCGACAACGGAAGGCCGAAACTGCTAATCGCGAACTTGGAAAAACAATCTAGGAATGGGTTTCAACATGGGTCGAGGTAGGGGAGATGTTTGTAGTTAAAAATAATACGAACACCTACCTCAACCCATGTTAACACCGTTCCTAGATTGATTTTCCGACTTCGACATTCGACATTTACGACCTTCCGGTGTCGACTATACGACATTCGAAGGAGTGCCGTTCGACCATATATATATATATATATATATATATATATATATATATATATATATATATATTATATGTGTGTGTGTATACATTCCCTACTGAAAAGTCAGGACTCACAATGCCAGAAAAAAAAGACTGAATATACAGAACAGCAAATATCTAAACGCTCTGTTCTTTTAAACTTGTTTTATTATAGGAGGCAAGCTCCCCACCACCCCAAACACACACACACACACACACACACACACACACACACACACACACACACACACACACACACACCCCTAAACTTTTATATTTTATATGTATGTATGTATGTGTGTATATATATATATATATATATATATATATATATATATATACACACACACACACACACACACACACACACACACACACACACACACACACACACACACACACACAGTAGAACCTCTATAAGTTCACCACCCAAGGGACTGTAACAAACTGGTCAACATATGGAGGTGGTCAACATAAGGAACTAGTCCTACTGTACTGATATGTACATGTACTTTACTTTCTTGTACAGCTTTTATTAGAGAATATCATACAAAATCATACATAATTAAAACACAGTAAAATCATACATGCATTATCAAACAAAATCAATACATTTACTGTTTTCTCATGGTTTAATCATTCTTTCTGAAAAAAAAAGAGTCAGTCTTGGTCTATGTCTTATTCTTATTACAAAGGTAAGTGGAAAAAGCACTCTCAATGCTGGCTACACCACACAGTATACCTGAGCATTTTTCTACAGCAAATGACTTCAGATGCATTGTCAGATGTCTGACATCCTCTTCTTTTTTAGTCTCTACAATTTCTGTGTCATCCTCACTTGCTTCTTCCACTTCGTCAGCTGCTTCATGCACATTTATGCTGGTCTGTACTTCGGTCAATATTGCTTGGAAAATTGCTTCTAGGTCAAGTGCATTATTGGTTGCCACCTCATCATCCATTGCAACAAAACCTTCAAAATCTACCCCATCGAATTCTGCCATGGGAGATGGGCTGTCTGATGGGGTCAAAACATCATGCACTTGGGTTGTGACAAATCCAACTTTCTTGAAACACTTCTGCATCGTTTCTGGCTGAACTTTATTCCAAGCAAAACTGATCCAAAGGACAGCATCCAGAGCGTTAACTGATGCAGTGGATGAAGTTGCTTCCACAGGCAGACCACAGGTTTGTGTTTTAGTAATGATCCACTGCAGGAGCTGGGCTTGGTAGTGCATTTAAAATGCTTTGATGATGCCTTGGTCAAGAGGTTGGATTTCTGAGGTCAAGTTTGGAGGCAGAAATTTCAGTGTCACGTTTCTGAAATGATTCACTTGTGGGTGGCCAGGATGGTTGTCTACTGTCAGTAGAACAGACCATTTCTTCTTCATTTTTCGGTCGATACTCCATACCCACTCCTCAAATAGGGCACCAGTCATCCATGCGCATTTGTTTGATCTCCAGGTGACGGGAAGGTCTTAGAGCTTCAGGTTCTTGTATGCGCGTGGCTTTGCCAATTTACCAATCATCAAGGGATTTAGTTTCACTCCAGATGAGCTAGCACAAAGCAGAACTGTGAAAAATTCTTTGGAAAGTTTTCTGTTCTTACATTTGTCATCCTTCATAACAACGGTCCTTCAGGCATCGCCTTGAAAAAGTGCCCACACTCGTCAGCGTTAAAGATGTCATCGTTGAAGCCTCTGGCAAAGTCCGGGAACATTTTGATGAGCTCTTCCACAACTTCTACTAGAACTTCATTGGCTTCACCACACAAGACTTTCTGGGAGATCTTGTGTCGCAGTTTAAGTTTCTCGAGCCAACCACTTGATGCTTGGAAAACTGCCACCCCAAATTCCTGTGCAAATTTTGGGCATTAACTGCCCCTCATTTTTTTGACGCAGTGTAATGTGGCTTTATTGATTTCATTGAGGGAAGTTTTCCTCCTTTTCCGCTGTAGGTCTCCGCTTTCCTTACCATATCTCTCCAAGTACTTATGTTTATGTTTTTGGATGTTGCTAACTGTGGTCTTGCTAACACCAAAATGTTTTGCCGTCTTTCTTTGGTTGCTATTTTCTAAAAAATGTAGAAGAGTAACCTTTTCCTTCAATGTCAGCTCCTTGAGTTCTTTCCTTTGGGTCATCATGTCTCAATTAACTGTAAAATTTTTCAGTAATTGTAGGATGTACCTACAATTCAGACCTGTCCTTCACGCTGAAAAAGCTCTATTTCATATTCATACTACTATCAATATTGAAAGACTTGAGGCCTAATAAATCAATGTGGTAATAATAAATGATTTATACATGACCAAAAAGGTTTAATACTGAACTTGTACTAAAGAAAAAATAATACAACTATAGTTTCACATAGTTCCACACCTTCCAGCATTGGAGTTGTTGGACTCAAGTCATCAAGTTATAGAGGGTAAATTAATATTGTCTGCTACAGTTCAAGTGGTCAAGATACAACTTACAGAGGTGATCGATATAGAGAGGTTGGTCTTCTGTTGAGTACATGTGGTGCATGAAAATTAGGTCTATGAAAATTAGGTCAACTTAAGGAGGTGGTCAGTGCAGGGAAGTGGTCAACTATGGAGGTTCTACTATATATATATATATATATATATATATATATATATATATATATATATATATATATACACATATATATACACACACATATATATATATATATATATATATGTGTGTGTGTGTGTATGTCAACAATGAGGGAAAAGGGAGTATGCTAAGAAATAGCACTTTCAGACTTATGCATATATATTTAAATATGTCTGGATTTTTAGCTATTCTGTCTTGTTGTAAACTGTTACCATATCTATCTATCTATTTTATATAGATATAGATATAAAAATATATAGATATAGATATAGATAGATAAAACACAAGATAACTAGAAACTATGCATTTTATTCCCTTTGTGTAGAAATTTGTGTGGTTATCTTCAGTATTTCTAGTCTTTTAACAACTTTCAATATATAGTGTAGCAGAACAGCAAATGGCAAGAGTACTCCATTAAAATAAAACATTAACTCCAATAAACAAAACATGTAGCAGCATTGACTGAAAAAGTGTTTTTTATTAACATTTATGTTTTTCACTTAAAGTTTTTATTTTTCTCAATATTTCTACTCATTTCTGGCTTTAACTGCAAGTATATCTTGTTGACTTTGAAATCTTTTTTGCTGATATGGAATGTATGTTACTTTTCTAACTAAAGCGTTGAAGCGTATTCCTACAGGTAATATGGCAACTGCCCAGTGTACACCTTTTACTTGTACATTTGCTTAATTTTACCGCTGGTTGTATTTCTTATAAGAATAATATCTACATATTTATCACTGAATGAATACATATATGTTTATTATTCAATTTATTATACAGTCCAGTCTGTAAAAGGAACCTTGCTAGGTATCTGAATGTGATTATCTTTTGTAGTGAGCCTCTGTAGAAATGGAGTCCACCAAAGGTTTTCCCCTGAGTGAAAAGGGGTCAGCCTTAGGCTGAAACACTTCAGTCATTGATTCGAATTTGAGAGATTCTCCACTCAGACCTGTGAATCAGGGTTCAGAACTTCAAGTAAAATCTCTGGAAAAAAACTTTCCTCTGTACCATAGTATGTACTGATATAAATATGTGCTTCACTTTAGTTTTCTGTACTTTAGTCGTTGGAGACATCCCCTCCACCTCAAGTACTGACTTTTCTTCTCTTATGTGATGGTTTGAACGTATGTGCTAGCCTTGGAAGATAAAACAGCTGGTTGAAAAGTCCAGTACTCAGCAAACGAAGACAGTTTTCTGGTAATCTCTGCCCCTATGCTGTATAATTTTTTTTTATTTCAGATTTGCCTGACTGCATTTTAAATTTTGTTTTGAATTTACTCTTTAACAGCTTTTATTTATTTTCACTCAGAAATGAGCCAGAAGCTCTTGTATTCTTATTTAATAGCTTAGTTATATTTTTACTTTTCCATGCCATGAGCAAACCCCAAGCAGAAAATCATTCTAAATTAAAGACTTGTGTGACTGATTACCTACTATAATTACATTTATTTACAAACTTTAATACTGAAAGTAAAATAATAAAGCTAGAGGTGGGATAAATTAAAATTTAGCCAAGCAAGTTACAGAGGTCAGAGCAAATAAAGTCAAGCCAGGAAACAGTCCAAGACACCAAACAAATAATATTTCTCTTAATGAAATTACAAAGAAGGAAATGCATTCAGTATATAAAACGACATACAAGCTTTCACCATTTAGTAAAAAACTCAAAAAAAACTTTCACTGTTCAGTATGATAAGATTAGTCAAATAAAGATTTTCCAGTTTTACAGGGAACCTAGCAAGGTACTTTTTACAGACTGGACTGATGAAGGCTTGAAATTAACCTTGAATAGACCATCTATATCATAATCATAATCTTTGAAGGTTCTTTACAAATCTAAGAGGAAAATGAGTCCACCTTCTCAAATCTTCCTATATAATATACATGTTTGGTGTTGAAATGGTTTTTCAGTCTTCCATCCTTCATAAACTATAAAATTGAATGAAATTAATAACATCATTGCTGAGAGATAAAACCAACAGACGTGAAATTATATGTCTAAAAAGAATGCTGGGTGAGTGGATTGAATTGACTGGGGACATTATTTTTTAAGTTATGATACAGATTTGGAATTGCCTAGCTATAGTAAAACCTTGCTAATCTAATCTTATTCTTATCTAGTCTAATTATGGTGGCTGTTAAAAAAGCAATTAGTAGAAAATGGAAATCAAAGCCTAGACCAACTTTACTAGATGTAATGAATATAATAATAGAGAAAACAATTGGAACTGGGATCTTTAGAAAAGGGACGGAGCAAACTACATAGGAAAAAATGGGAATTGTGGGAACAATATATGCAGAGAAGGAACAATGTTTAAGAGGCAGGATTTGAATGAGCCATATAATGCCTAACTGGCAATGACTGGATAAGTTATAAGTGATGTATAATGTTTGCAACTATAGCTGTTTTAATGGTGTGTGTGATGTATAATGTTTGTAACTAAAGTGGTATAATTTTGTTTGTTTTTCATTTCTATAAATGTAAGATTGCCTATATCATATGTGAAAATTTAATAAAGATGTTTGTTGGAAAAAAAATTGCTTAAAGATCCAAAGTCTGTAGCAGAAGTACTCGCTGTGTCTGTACATTTCCTGGATTTATGGAAGAAAAACTCTGGACAGCTTAACACTCAGAAACTAAGTTAGGTCAGCAAACCTTCTGTACAAATTTGATAGAGAAAAAATCTACTGTTAGGATAAACTTTAAATCAGATCTGTAAACTATGTGCATACAACTTATGCGGAATGTAGCAGAGAGGCTAGGATGTTGGACAGGTGTGTGAAATTTATTTATACTTCTAGAACCATAGCTCATAAACTCCAAAATGATTTGGGCCATATGCTGTCTTATTAAGATTGTGGTCTTGAAAAGCTGTGGAAGTAATTACTACCGTGATTGATTTTAAATTGAAACAAGGCCCAGCAGCCAGTCTTAAAACAGCTAAATTCATATGTCTACCAACACTTCAGGTGTATATCTGTGTTGAAGGTGCAAGAAGAGCTGCCATAATGGGAATTGTTTTAAGAGGGTATGCATGGTTTGCTTCTGAGAATCACCTTCTGAGTTTTAAGTCAAAGAGTTTAGACACTGATGTTGCAGATGATTCCCTTATAACTGTTTCTACCACAGCAAAAAGTATTAATGTCTTGGAAAGAGAATGCAGACTGAAGAATCAACATCAAGAGGGTTACTTTTTAGCTGTTTCTTTTTAAATGTACTACTCTTCTTCAAAGAGGTATCCCTGGGATGACCTGTCAAAAAGCCCCCCCCAATCTCCGATCAAAACATACAAAAAGGTCTCACAAAGAATAGTAGTATGCTTCTGGTTTTCTTTCTACAGTTTATGCTTTTGTTAGAATATTTAACCATAGGCACATTTTTTTATCATTTTATGGAACTGTTTGCATATGTATAAACAACCTGATATTACCTAACATTTTGATTAATTTTCAGTTTATGCTATGCTCTAATGTTGTCTTTTCCTTCCAGCTCAATGAATGGTTTATCAGATCTAACCAGATCTGACCTTGGTGCCTTTTTTCCAATCTGTTGGATCCGGGGCTCGCACTCCTTCCCTACCCATAATTTCTTCCTGTCCTCTGCAGTACATCAGATCTCATTTGTCACCAGAAATGTCCAGATATGATCCAAGAGGGCTTAGTTGTCAGTGAAAGTTAAGTCATAGTTGTTCAAATATCTTTGCTATTTTCATCCAGACTTTAGGTCCTTTACAGTATCTGTAGTTTTCTAGAGGTTTCTTACCCTTTGGCTAATATTTTTCTAAACCTTTTTATCTGTGAAGAGTTTCCAGTGGAAGTTTCTTCCTGCTTTATCCCCTAGTCATACAAAAGTCTATTTTTTGTTATTACTATTATTGTTCTTGCAGTGCTTATATTTTCTTGGTATTTTGACTAATGTTTTCTGATTTTGTTCCATTTCTGTGAGTCTCTGTGGTTTGCTTACCTTCTGTTTTCACAAGACATCTGGCAAGGCCGCTGGCTTTAAAAAATACAATGCCTTTGGACGCAAGATTCCCCCAAGACCCACACAATTTGTGTTCTTACTACATGAGGGCAGACCATGTCACACTGAATATGTGTCCAATGCCTCCTTTGTGTCCAGGGCTGTAGTGGATCGCAGAAGTAAATTGGTCTTAAAGGCCTTCTCCCTGGCCAAGTGGGAAAATCGACTCCTATTGCTTTGATTTCAGCCTGTCCTTCCTCAAAGAAATCTGATAAATCTAAGGTTATCAAAGATAAAGACAGAGAGAAAAAAGAGCAAGGAGAAAGAATAGGAAAAGAAGAAACAAAAATATTGTCCTAGGACTTCCCAATCAGGGCTGGCACTGAAGAATCCAAACCTGATAGATCTGACACCATGTCAAGAACAAGGGGGGATCCAAACACCTCCTGTATGTCACTTTTCCCCAGAGCCGGCAAGTCCTATTCACCCATTCTCAAGGATAGACATTAGTGTCCCAGGCCACCTTTGTTGGCATCTTCCTACAGGTCTTTTTGGTCGATGAGAAGCCTTTCAGAAGCTGACATCGATAGGATGATGTGGAAGATTGTTCAAACTGAGTTTCAAATGGGGATCCTCCCTCTACCTTCTCCACCAGGGTCTCTGCATTTTTCCCAATCAGTTCCCCTTTTGGTTACTCCTTTGGTGCTCTGACCTTCACTCTAGGGTTCATGGTTCCGAGTGACACCGATGAGGGAATCTCATTTCGGCTGAGAGTAACCTCCACTTCCAGTCTGGCAGCTCTGTTACCCTTTTGATGCCAGCATCCTCGGATTATGAAGGGTTTCAGAGCCAAGGAGTAGGGGCTCAGATTTGGGGATTAAATTCAACACCAAGGTTTTCAGAGCTATCTCTGCCCCTCAGTGCCTTGGCCTTAACTCGGCCCTGATGTCAACTTTGGAACCAAGTTGAGTCAGGGCTGCAGATATTTCTTCCTTAGGGTCTGTTGGTCCCTTTGGTTCAGATTTCGACTTTGGTATTCAAAGTCTTTGAAAGGTTTTTATCAAAGTCTAGAGAGGAGGTTCCTCACATGTACTTGATTCCATTCCTGCTCTGTCTGTATTCTGTAGCTTCAACTGAGCATCCTGTCCATCAGGGACAAACAGCCTTGGTTAGCCTAAAGGATTCTCACTTGACGAGTCCCCATTCTGATTTTTATAACTTCTCCTGAGCACGCCATTAAGGAATGTCACAGGAAATGTACATGAAAAAGGAAGCATGTTGGGTCCTCCTATGTCACTCACCAAAGATACTGACTTTGATGAAGAGAAGGGTCACCTGGGTCACCTTGGAAGACATCTCCTCCAGTGAGATCCATGAATTGATGAAGCATAGGGAGAGGACTGGTCATCCAACACCACCTTCCAAGAGGAGTCAGTATTCCTTGATGCTTTTCAAAATGGCTCATCTACTGCCTGAGTGGTCCCACCTGCTGACAAGCTCATTGATTTAGTCTTCCAACAGATGGAAGGAGTCTAACGTGGTGGGGCTGATTACTAGGAAACTGGATGAAATACGTGTGTTTCCCTGAAACACATCACTGTGGTGCAAGGCTTCCATAGTTGCTGCTATGGTGGTGGCAGCAGCCACAAAAAATAAATTTTCCAAGGAGATCATTTGTGTCCATCCCCTAACAGAGAGTCCAGGACATTGGACAGATTTAGAAAGCAGATGTCTGCTTCAGTGATGTTTCCTGTCCATGACATACACGACTCATTTTCAGAGGGAGTTGAGTAAAGAACTTTACAAATCCCTTTCAGGTTGTTTGCCAGTGGACATCCATAAAACTATGGAGTCACAGTTGTCTACTGTACAATCTGTGTCTTATGTATCTATGTGCCTACTTTCCAGTAGGGCAGATGGCACTGTGAGAGCAGCAGGCACCAGCATTTCTACTTGTAGGTACGCCTGAATGATTCTCTGTGATTTTACAGAAAGTTTTAAGATGTCCTTCCTCAGTGCTTCATTTGATAAGTCAGTGCTTTTCAGACCCAAGATAAAAGACATGCACACCATAAGGGAGGAGGAGAGCAAGACTGTGTCTGCTGTTGGTAAACATTTTTTCACCTCCCCCTCTCCAAAGGACCTTTCCCTGGAACCAGAAAGGTGAAAAGAAATTCTGGTTTTGTAAATCCAGAAATTTTCCTAGGACACTTCTGGTTACAGAGCTCCCGTGGCAGTGAGGGGAATAACTTTAATGGACATTGCCCAAGGGGCAGAGGTGGTCTGCCAAATCAAGGAATTCAGGTTCCCTTTATCAAGAATCCTTTCCAACACTTCTGAATGGTTGCCAGACTGCTGTACTCTGGAGGCACTTAGGGGAATGCTTATCTCTCCTCTGTCATGCCTGACTAGCAATCACTCAAGATTCCTGGGCACAGATGATAATCACCAGAGGCTACATTATTCCCTTTGTTCTCCCCCAACCAAGAAAAAGAAAACACCCAATGTTCCACCCAGTCAGAGGGATTTGGCAGCAGCAGAGGTATCAAAGCTGCTAGAGAAGAAAGTCATCCAGGATGTCTCACCAGACCATTAAGCATCCACAGTCTATTCAAGATCTTTTTGGTTCTGAAAAAGACTGAGAATCTCAGTCTCATAATGGACCTCAGCCAGCTAAATCAGTTCATGAAACAGACAAAGTTCCGGATGGTCATGGTATAGTCCATTTTACCTCTTCTGAGGAAGGATGACTAGATGTGCTCTTTAGACATTCACAATGCTTACTACCATGTAAAGATAGAGAAGCAATCCAGAAGCTTTCTTGCTTTCAGCTGAGAGCCAGTCACTTCCAATTCAGATCACTGTCCTTTGGACTCACCACAGCCTCCATGGTGTTCATGAAGTTTATGGCAGTCAAGACAGTTTATTTAAAAGGCAGCATGCACTCCAGGTGTTCCCAGATCTAGATGACTGGCACCTCACAACTCCCATCAGAGATCAGCTTATTCTATGTAGGGATTTCTTGCTGCAGTTCTTTTAGCATTTGGATATTGCAGTAAAGTTGACAAAAAGCCAGATGACACAGACACAAGCAATAGAACTGATAGGATGCCATCTGGCTACAACATACCAGATAGCCAAACTTCCAGAATCAAGGATTGTATCTATCTGTCTTCAGTTGTCAGGGGTTCTTTCTTTCCACAGACCCCCAGCAAGACTATTTGTTCATCTGTTGGAGACAATGGCTGCTTTGATTTCTCTTGTCCTGCAAGCAATGAGATTACTACAGTGGACTCTCTCAGTTCAGTGGTCATTGTTACATGAACCTCTGTATTTTCCAGTACATCTCTTGTCAGTATGCAGGCATCACATTCTGTGGTAGTTAACCTCTCCTCTCCTTTTGTCTTCTGGGGTCAGCTGTTCTTCTAGCCTCCCCTAAAGGCCACTGTGACCATGGATACCTCCCTTCTGGTTGTGTGTGTGTGTGGGGGGGGCAATATGAAGGGAAGACTGTTCAAGGCACATGGTCCATAACAGAGGCCAACCTTCACATCAGTGTTTTGGAGATGAGAGTGGTCATCCTAGCGCTGTAGGCATTTCAGACCTCTCTCCCCAAAGGTGTGACTTCCATCCAGACAGACAATATGACAATAGTCTAGTACATCAGCAAACAGGGAGGAGCCTTCTCATACCTGTTATGCCAGGAGGCTGTGAGGGTGTAGCAGTGGGCAATGCTTTCTCAATGCTTTCATGATGCAATGAACATTCTGGGAAGTTCCAATGTCTTAGTGGACACACTGAGCAGGTCTATTCTTCTGACACATGGATGGTCCCTCAACCAAGCAGTGGCATCAATGATTTTCAGTCATTGGGGCCAACCAAGGTGTGATCTTTGCATTTCCTACCTGAATTCCAAGTGCAGCAAGTGCGTTGCCCCGATTCCCCCAGAGGGTCAGTTACCAAGGGACATTCTGGTGCACATTTGGCCCCAGTCTGCTATATGCTTTCCCATCCTTTCCCCTGTGTAGAATAGTGAGCTGTGTTGTACCTTTAAGAAGCATTTCTAAGGACTGAATTTGCATATAAGTAACAAGCACATGTTAGCTTCAGTGCCATTTTGAGAAGTGCAGCCAGAGTGTGAACATGTATATGTATATTAGCTAGTTTGTATATACGTTAAAGTTACTTAACCTAATTTCTTATGTGTTTGTATATAATAAAGCTGCTTGAACAAGAACCCACAATGTTCGTCTACTTCATCCTGACTAGATGAGTGACATGGTGTCAAAACTGGGATTCCAGAGACTGATTTTCAGAGCCACAAGATGCAGAGTTAACAGTGAAGACAAACTAAGTGAAACAACTACAAAAAAGGGCCATAAATTAATTAAAGGTAATGAAAACTTGCACAAACTATTTATTTTATAAAAAAAGATAAAACTGAGCATTACAAGGGCACATAATGCATTACTAAGCAAATAAATAGCACAGAAACGTTTGTTAAGCAAATGGGTGGCATAAAAAGTTTATTAATCAAATGAAATGTTCGAAATTAAGCTATTTAACAAAAGGATTATCAGAAAAGTATATAAAGGGGTTCAGAATCACCTTGGAATTGCAAAACAAGCATGTTTAAAGTAAAACGAGCATGTTTAGAGTTAAAACGAGCACAAGAAAGTATAATGGGCATGAAAAGAGATTAAATGAGCAAAACAAAAATAATAAAGGGCAAAAAGGGCACGTTAAGCACAAATAAAGCAAAGCAACTGCATGTTTTGGCAATTTTTTTTTGTTTGTTCTAAGTTTATTAGCCTTTTAGGCTGTTTGCGGTATGTTTTGGCAAATTACTGTGTTTTGGCATAAACTACTACTTCTCATTGGTTGAAGACCCGAATAGCATAACTAGAGATGTTAAGTTGTCAATCTCGCCTTCATTCTTGCTGGATGGGTTCGGAGCCGATCCTCGGCTCCGACTCGGCACTTGCTTTAGCTTGAGAACGCCTTTTACCAGCTCGAGGCAACCCTATATCCCATGATGCAAGGCGGAACTACCTCAGATCTCGTTTGCCGCTTAGCGAAAGAGGTCTCCTTTGCCAGCCGAGATAAGTAATTTTCTTGTCAAAAGAGAAAAAGCTTAGTTAGGGTTTTATTTCCCCCTTGTTTCCATTTTTATAGTCTGTAGTGTGTTACAGCCCACCCTATTCCCATATATTTCAAAACTTTTTATTTCCTTTAGTATAAAAGTTTAGTTAGGCCTAAACCCCATTGGTTAATCCCTACCTGTGTGTTGTGTGTTAGGGGATTAATTGTGTGTGTTTGTTGGGGTTTGTGTGTGACTTCCGCCTAGGATAATGTCTAAGGAAGGCAAGGTCTCAGGCTTCAAGAAGTGTGACTCGTGCTGTCAGAAAATGTCTCTGACAGACGGTCACACTTCTTGTGTTTACTGCCTGGGGCCTTTGCACCTGCAGGACTCCTGTGCTTTGTGTCACTCTTTTAGCCAGAGAGTCCTGCAGGAACGGAAGAATAAGCTAATCCTCCATGGCTTACTTAAGCCAGAAGGTTCTCCCTCTAAAACAGGGTCTGGGAAACCTTCTAAGCCACCGAAGGCTCAGGCTTCAGTATCCAAGCCTCCTCCGGTGACTCCGGCTCCGTCGGAGCCGAGATCGGCTTCGGCTGGAACCGATCTATCTGCTTCAAAAGTAGTGGGTTCGGCACCGACTGGTTCCGACACCCGGTCTACTGTGGCCTTGTCGGCTCCGGCTGGAGCTGACACCTTATCCAGCATCGGAGCCGAGAAACCTTCGGCTCCATCTGGAATTCAGGGGACCTCGGCTCCAATGACTTCGTCCTGAAAGAGATCTCGGTCCCCTTCGTTGCAGAGTATCCACTCGGCTCCGGGGTCTCCTCTTTTGTTGGAGCGGAGCCATCGGAGCCGATCTTCGAGATCTTCCAGGCTGTCTGACCACGACTTAGAGAGGGTGGTAAGCAGGCTGTTGAAGTCGCAGGCACTGGCCCAAATGCTCCATAGCCCGTCTCAACAGACTTCGGCTATTGTCTCACCCCTTGAACTTCCTCCTCCGACTCCACACCAGAGTTCGGAGCCGGAGCTTCTCGGGACAGCGACTGTTTCGGTGCCGGAGCCGATACATCCTTCGGCTCCATCGTCCTCGGCTCCGATCTCCTCCTTGAGGCCTTCCTTGGAGGGATCCGGTCGTCGGGTTTCCCTTGTCGGCTCCGAGGGGGCTAGTGGCATCGGACCCTTGTCCGACCCCGCTCTCCCTCTCGGGGCTTCGGCTTTGGTAAGCTCGGCACCGACATCGGCCTCGGAGCCTTCCCTCTCAGTGGAGCCGGGAATTCCTGTATCCTCGGATCGGGGATATTCCGGCCTCCCGGGAGGGGAGCCTTTGAGGTGATGAGGAGTGTCCTGGCCTCTGAGCCAGGTCAACGGTCCATCCCTCTAGCTCCTCCCTCTTCAGTGCCTGTAGACGCCTCTTGCCAGCCTCTTGCTCTCAGGCCCAGGGATCCATCGCCCCAGGTTTCCCCATTGGGAATTTCCTCCTCTTCCAAGTTTCTCCTGATCCAGCAGGTGAACCCCTCGGAAGAGGACGTGTAAGAGGAAACACACAGACTCCCGAGCCTACTGCATCGGAAACCGCCTTAGGTGAGTCAGAGGCTACCCCACGATCCCCCTCTGAGGCTGTCTCCATTTCAGACGTCCTTGAGCTCCCTCAAACAGAGGGGGAATTGGCCATCCATTGATCCCTCCGAGGATGAGTCGGTATACCTGGAGGCTTTTGGATCCCGACCCTCCACCTCCTGGGTGTCTCCGCCTTTCGACCCACTTATGCAGGTTGTGGCTCGGAAGGCGTGGCTCCAGATTCTGTGGAACCTGTCCCCAGGAGACCATCCAAATTTATCACGGCCCCTACGGACAAACAGTTTCTTTCAAAGGGCGTCTCTGTGGATGCTATGGTGGTGGCGGCCACTAAGAAGGAACTGGCGGATCCTTCAGTACCTGTCCATCCTCCTAACAAGGATTCTAGGACCATGGACAGGTATGGAAAGCGGATGTTTTCTTCAGCGACCTTTGCTATGCGTTCGCTGAACTACCTTTGTCACGTCATCAGGCTTCAAAGAGATATTCTCAAGGAACTGGGTGAAGTGGTCCAGGATCCTTCTGCTGCTGGGGCTCAAGAAAAGATTGCCTCACAGCTAGCAATCCTGAATTCCCTATCCAACTCCTCCATGCGGCTCATATCCTATGCGGCCGATGGAGCGAGCAGGGCCGCAGGCACAGGAGTTGCTCTTAGACGCCAAGCCTGGATGCGGCTTTGTAATTTTGCGGACCCCTTTAAGGTGTCCTTCACCAATACCCCCTTTGATGGTTCGGCTTTGTTCGGACCTCAGGTGAAGGATACCTTGACCAGGTGTGAGCAGGACGGTAAAACTCTTTCTGCCGTTGGAGTCCATTTTTCCACTCCTTCTAGACCATATCCCAAGGGTCAGAAGGGGGGGAAGATGTGGTTCCGCAAAGCCCAAGGAGCTACACCGGACACACGTGGTCAGTTTACCCCCAGAGGCAGAGGGGGTAACAACAATAGACGCCGCCCTAGAGGCAGGGGGGTTCTTCAGAACCAGGGCAACAGGGAGTCTCTTCCTGAGAAGCCCTTTCAGCATCCCTGAGGTGTTGCCCGACTGTCCACCCTTGGAGGCAGTCGGGGGAAGGATTTCGCTGTACCCAGTAGCCTGGCAATCCCTATCACAAGATATGTGGGTACAGTCGATCATATCCGAGGGTTACAAAATCCCCTTCGAAAGGTATCCCGTACCTCAACAATCCCTTCCAGACATCTCACCCGGTCAAAGGGATTTGGCAGAACAGGAGGTTTCAAAGCTCCTAGAAAAAAGAGCCGTCCAGACTGTGCCGGCAGACCAGGTAGGATCCGGCGTCTACTGAGATTCTTTTGGTCCCCAAAAGGACGGGAGATTGGAGACCAATATTAGACCTGAGCAGTCTAAACAGATTTGTCAAGAAGGCAAGATTCGGATGGTCACGCTTCAGTCCATTCTGCCCTTTCTGGGCAAGGACAACTGGATGTGCTCTATAGACCTTCAGGACGCGTACTATCACATAAAGATTCACAGGCGCTCCAGAAGGTTTCTCCGCTTTCGCCTAGGGACCAGTCATTACCAATTCAGAGCCCTGCCCTTTGGCCTCACTTCAGCCCCCAGAGTGTTCACCAAATGCATGGCAGTGGTCACAGCTCATCTGAGACGTCAAGGATTCCAGGTGTTTCCTTATTTGGACGACTGGCTCCTCTCCGCCACCACCAGGTGTCAGCTTCTTCAGACCAGAGACTACACTCTACAGCTTTGCAGGAGTTTGGGAATTTCAGTAAATTTCGAAAAATCTTCTCTGCTGCCTTGCCAATCTATCACCTTTATAGGCGCAGAATTAAACACCGTCAAAATGTTAGCCAGACTAACAGATCAAAGAATTCTGGACATCCAAAAATTTGTTCGGATTTTATTGCAGAGCAACAAGGTCAAAGCCAGATTTATACTGAAGGTTCTAGGTCTTATGGCTGCGGCCATTGTTCTACTACCACTGGCTCGCTTCCACATGCGTCTTCTGCAGTGGATGCTATTCACGCAGTGGTCGTACCACAGGCTCCCGATGAGGCACGAAATCTGAGTCACACAGTCGTGCAGAACTCATCTGATTTGGTGGATATCGTCCCCTCTTCTTCATCAGGGCCGACCCTTTGTTTCCCCTCCTCCAGTTGCCACAGTCACTACGGATGCCTCTCTGATCGGGTGGGGGGGGCATTATCAGGGCAGGATGGTCCACGGGATGTGGCAACCCATAGAATACCATCTGCACATAAATGTCCTGGAGATGAGAGTGGTGCTTTTAACGTTGCAGGCCCTCAACGACTTTCTTCCCACGGGGACTATTGCAGTACAAACGGACAACATGTCCGTGGTCTGGTACATCAACAAGCAGGGCGGGACCAGGTCCTATCATTTGTGTCGACAAGCTCTCAGACTTTGGCAATGGGCAATCTCCTCTCATCGGTTTCTGATAGCAACGCACATCCCCGGCAGGTCCAACCTCTTGGCGGACAGGCTGAGCAGATTCATTCTGATGCCTCACGAGTGGTCTCTCAATCAATCTGTAGTGGATCAGATTTTTCTGCAGTGGGGCACTCCTTGTTGCGATCTTTTTGCTACTCCTCAAAACAACAAGTGCCCCGATTATTTCACCCTCTTTCCCCTTCCAGGCCAACCCCTGAGAGACTCTCTAACCCAGGATTGGCCCCGGGGACTTCTGTACGCTTTTCCTCCTTTTCCCTTGATTCCACAAGTCATTCAGAAAGCCACCGTTTTGAGAGCCAAGTTGATTCTCATTGCCCCTTATTGGCCTCGACAAATTTGGTTTCCGTCTCTGCATCGTCACCTTCTGGTGCAGCCCTGGCATCTGGACCCAGTTCCGGATCTCTTGATCCACCAGTCGGGTCAGCAGCACCGGGCCATTCATTCTCTCAACCTCACTGCTTGGTTGCTCCACTTCCTTCCCTAGCCAGGCTTCCAATGATCTCTGACTCTGTCAGAGACATCTTAGTGTCTTCCTTAAAGTCGTCCACTAAGACTGTTTATGCTAGCAAGTGGCGACGTTTTTCTATTTGGGCAAATTCCAGGAATATTGATCCCTTTACTGCTCCTGTACATTCTGTTTTAGATTTCCTGGCGGAGGTTTTTCATTCAGGATCCTCGTCATCTACAGTTAAAGTACAACTGGCTGCTATTTCCAAGTATCATGTTGGCTTGCATGACAATAACATTATGTCTCATAGATTATGCAAGGCCTTTCTGAGAGGAGTTTTTCTCCTAAAGCCGCCTATAAAGCATCCTCCTCCGCAATGGGATCTAAACTTAATGTTGGCATCCTTGATACTACCTCCCTTCGAACCGTCTGCTTCATGTTCTTTGAAGTTGTTGACCTGGAAAACTATATTCTTACTGGCTGTCACTTCAGCAAGAAGGGTTTCCGAGATTCAAGCTCTCTGCATTCGTTCCCCTTACTTGGTTTTTCATAAGGACAGGGTATCATTAAGAACGAACCCTTCCTTTCTCCCCAAAGTTGTGTCTCAAACCAATATTAACCAATCTATAGACCTACCAGTCTTCTTCCCAAACTATTCTGACAGAGCTGAACAGAAGCTTCATTTTTTGGATGTCCATCGTCAGCTCAGGTACTATTTGCATAGAACTAAACAATTCAGAAAATCGGACCAATTATTTGTCTCCTATGCAGAAAACAGGATAGGTCTTCCAGTTTCTAAAGTGACCTTATCCAGATGGTTGACTTCCACCATTTCCTTTGTGTACTCTCTCAGAGGCAAGCAGCTATCTTCTAAACCAAAAGCACACTCAACCAGGAGTCTATCCACTTCTGCAGCCTTTCAGGATAGACTACCCATTGATACTATTTGTGCAACAGCTACTTGGGCCACGCCTCATACCTTTGTCTCTCATTACAAGTTGGACTTGGCCTCCAGAGATAGGGCCAGTTTTGGTTCCACAGTTCTCAAGAGTCTGTTCCATTGAGCCACCCGGGATACAGGTGTTAGGGACGCGGTCCCATCCAGCAAGAATGAAGGCGAGATTGACAACTTAACATTTAGAAGTTATGTACCTACCATAACGTTCCATGTTAGTTGTCTTCTCTCGCCTTCTTTCTTGCGTCCCTCCCTCCTACCCCCTGGCCTGGACAGATCTTGAAGAGTTCCTATCAGGTTGTTTCCTTCTGAGCCTTCATATGAGGACTCTTTTTATGAACTTGTTTTCCTAATTATGTTAGGTTAGTCCTTAGCAGGGTAGGTTAGCTGCCAAACGAGATTTGAGGTAGTTCCGCCTTGCATCATGGGATATAGGGTTGCCTCGAGCTGGTAAAAGGAGTTCTCAAGCTAAAGCAAGTGCCGAGTCGGAGCCGAGGATCGGCTCCGAACCCATCCAGCAAGAAAGAAGGCGAGAGAAGACAACTAACATGGAACGTTATGGTAGGTACATAACTTCTAATTATTTGAAGTATCTCAAAGTGTGTTAAAAGTGCTTACAATGAATGTTTATTACTGTGCATTTATTCCAAAGAATTTGTTGTGTGCAAAGTACAACTATTTCGTAAAGTGCAGTCAAATTACAGCCATTTTAAAAAGTCTGTTGTGCTGGATATGTCTGTTCGCAAAAAGCCACCATTACAGAGTGTTTCTTGCACTATGCAGTTATTTAGCAGAGTACAGCCATTTTGAGGAAATGTCAGTGTGCCGTGTACTGTTTATTCACAAAGTGTAGTTCCTTTGAAGTGTTTCTTACTCTGAGCTTCTTCTGCCCATTTATTCACACAGTGAAGTTATTTGAAATGTTTCTTAAAATGATAAGTGACTTTTGCAGTACAGTGATTTCAAGAGTATTACAGTACCTGAGTAACATATTTTGCAAAGTTCAGTTATTCGTACGAGGCTTGTTGTGCTATTGGGCATAGTTGCAAGTACTGGCATAAATTTCTGGAATATGTGTATATGTGTGCATGTTCATATAGTTACAAGGGGACTTGGTTGCATTTTGTTTACTGTGATTTGTTGGCATGGCAGATGGATTTCAAAAACCATCACCACTTGTATTTGATCAGAATATTGCAGAGAACTGGAGAATATTTGAGCAAAAATGCAATATATTTATACAAGCAGCTTATTCTGACACAGATACACACACTCGGGCTTTCATTTTGCTAAACCTAGCTGGGTCAGAGACCATTGAAACAGAGCGTTCCTTTGTATGTACACCAGCAGTATATGAAGGTAAAGGCGCAAATCATCATATTGTTGTACAAGCTGAATCAAGGGAAGATCCCAAGTGTTTGAAGAGCAAATTTAGAGAAATGTGCATTCCCCCAGACTAATGTTACATTAGAGAGGCATTTGTTTTACACAAGAGATCAAAAGCTAGGAGAAACTTTTGTAGCTTATATTACTGACATGAGAAACAAAGCTAAAACTTATATGTTTGGTGACTTAAAAGATGAGTTAATAAAGGACAGGCTTGTGTGTGGTATTAGTAGTGCTGCAGTGAGAAAGATTTTACTTCATGACAGTGATTTAATGCTGAGCAAAGCTATTAAAATTTGTCAAATCCAAGAAGTTACAGAAAGACACACGTATATGCTTGCCAGTGATAAGAGCGTGGTTTCAGCAAACTCCAGAGCAAATGTAGACAGCATGCAGAATGTGACTGACAGAAGCAGGCATAAGTACATGGCAGCTGCCACCCCTGCAGGTTTTCCTGGGAGATCTCATAGCCTTCTAGCAAGTTCCAAGACTAGCTGAGTAAAAAGAGCATGCTCAGTCCAGTACAAGGGTGAGTCAACAAAACCTAAATCAAGCTTTATTGTTAACTGGTGCAGTTGTGGTGCCAACCATGAGTCTAAAAGAGAAAAATACTTAGCATTTGGTCAGCGATGCCATAAGTGTAAAAAATGGAACCATTTTCAAAAATTTTGCAAATCAAGTAAGCCTTAAACTGTTATAAAGAAGGGTCATTTAAAGAAGCAAGTTGATCAAGCAGGACTGCAGTCTACTTTCTATGTGGATGGTATATCAGTAATTGGTGAAAAGATTGATGCAGTAGATTTAGTGGCAAAGAATCAATGGTGACCAGATCAATGGTAAATCCACTGAGCTCAAAGTAGACACTGGTTCAAAGTGTAATGTTATGTCAGCAGACACATTTGCTAAGGTGAGAGCTGGTGAACAACTATATGTGGCTAGTTGTGCGAAACTTGTTGCTTATGGAGGTGAAGAAATTCAGACCAAAGGCTCTGTAGTGCTTGCATGTTATGTAGCCAAGAGCTGTTATAGCTTATTATTCTATGTATTTTGAAGATCTATGGAGTCATTATTGGGTTTCAGAGATGGTTTGAAAATGAATCTGCTTTCTTTTACCAAAGAAGTTTATCAAATAAGTACATCTCCCACTTCTAGCTTTACTAACATTATTTTTTCAGAGTATGCTGATGTTTTCAATGACAAGTTGGGCAAACTTCCAGTTGTGTATTCCATGAAGTTAGACCCCAAGGTCAGTCCATTAGTCAGACCAGCAAGAAAAGTTCTAATAGCTATGCAGAATAAAGTTTAAGCTCAGTTGGATAAAATGGTGCAGCAAGGTGTAATTTGTCCAGTTACAGAACCTACTGAATGTGTGTGGTCCATGGTAGCCTCTCACAAAACAGGCTCAGATGAAATCAGAATATGTATTGACCCAAGAGATTTGAACAAAGCATTAAAGAGACCACATGATCCTATTCATACAGTTGAAGAGGTCACTGTTCTAATACCGAATGCCACTGTTTTTTCAGTTTTGGATGCAAAAAGTTTGTTTTGGCAAGTGATGCTTGATCGCAAATCTTCATTACTGACTACATTCAGTACCCCATTTGGAAGATATAGATTCCTAAGGATGCCATTTGGAATAAATTCTGCAAGTGAAGTCTTTCAGCATGTAGTGGAGAAAAGTTTTTCAGGTTATCCTTGTGCCATAATAGTAGATGATTTATCAGTCAGAGGCAATGGTGAAGCAGAGCATGACAGAAATCTTAGGAGAATTCTAGACGGAGCATGTGAAGTGAACTTAAAGGTCAATCCTCTAAAGTGCAAATTCAGATTACCAGAAGTTACATATGTAGGTCATTTCTTTACTAGCATTGGCTTGAGACCAGACCTGTCCAAGCAAGCAGCTATTGTTGAGATGTCAGCACCTTATAATATTCAAGCTGTAAAGCGTTTTCTTGGTATTTTCAGCTATTTAGGCAAGTTTATACCAGACTTCAGTCAGTTGACTGCACCTTTGAGAAAGCTAACATGCAGAAATGTTACATGGTCTTGGTTAGAACAACACCAGAAAGCATTTGAAGACCTTAAGCAGAAAATTGCTACCCCACCTAGGTTAAGATACTATGGTGTCAACAAACCAGCAACTCTTTCCTGCGATGCTTCAAAATTTGGTCTTGGTGCAGTTATTCTTCAAGAAGGCAGACCAGTAGCCTATGCATCTAGACACTTAACCAAACTGAAATGCAGTATGCACAAATTGAGAGAGAACTTTTGGCAATAGTATTTGCATGTTCCAAGTTTCATGATTATGTCTGTGGCCGAGATATTCAGATTGAAACTGATTATCAACCTCTAGTTACTATTTTAAAGAAGACAATGCATTCAGCTCCAGAGAGATTACAAAGAATAATGCTCAAATTGCAGAAGTACTACTTCAGAATGGTCTGTACAAAAGGCAAACTTCTTTATCTGGCTGATACCTTATCCAGATCGCCCAGAAATACAACGGAACAGCTTTACGGGAGAATTTTGACTTTGATGTCATGGAAGTCTGTAATTTTTCTACCACAAGACTTGATGAGCTGAGAGATCATACAAAGACTGATCCAATTTTGCAAAAGCTCAACCACTACATTAATGTTGGATGGCCATCAAAGCAATCTAGTATACCATCTGAAGTGCAAATCTATTTTCCTTACAGAGATGAGATGTTGATGGAAGATGGCATTATTTTCAAAGGTCCTAAAATTGTTGTTCTTGCTCCCTTCCAACAAGAATATATCCAGATTTTGCATCGTGGTCATCCAGGATCCAAAGCTACTAAAGGGAGGGTGAGAAGGCTAGTATTTTGGCCTTCTCTAGTAAAAGACATTGACAGAGTACTTTCTTCATGTTTAGTATGCAGTAGTACTAAACTGCATTTGCAAAAAGAACCACTTCAGCTAAGTCAAGTTCCTGAACTACCTTGGTTAACAGTAGCCACCGACATATTCAAGTGGAACTCAGTATTGGTAGACTCTTATTCAAACTGGTTTGAGATCAATTTACTACCTAACCTAACATCCACTACTGTTATTACCAAGCTGAAACATCATTTCCTAGTCCATGGCAGTCCACAGTTTACCAGTCAGTTGTTTCAGAAATTTGCAAGAAAATGGGACTTTGTACATGTTGCTAGTAGTCCTGAGTAGCTGCAGTCAAATGGACTAGCTGAATATGCAGTACAGGGTGCGAAGCAAATACTAGAGAAATCAAAGCATGACAATTCCAATGTGTTTTTGAATTTACTGAATCTCAGAAACATACCCTGTGACAATATACTTGGCTCGCCTGCTCAGAGACTTCTATCTACGCAAACCAGAACAACATTGCCTATCAGTTCCAGTTTATTGAGGCCTAAAGCTAAAAACAACAAAGCAATCAAAGCCTAATTATTCAGAAAGCGTTCTTTTCAGAAATCCAGTTATGACAAATCGAGCAAATTTCTTCATCCATTGAAAAAAGGAGAGACAGTGAGCATAGAAACAGAGAAAGTTTTTGACTGGCTTCGTCAAATAACAAGTATATGTGCAGAGCTGAGATCCTATTTTGTGAAATCAGAGGGTGTGGAGTGCAGGAGAAATTGCAGACATCTTCTTGTATCAGAACCGTTATCACAACATTGTTCTTGTGATACAGACTCTAGATCTCAGAGCAATCCAGACAGTGTTCCTGTTCCAAACGTGTTTTGACTCCCACTTTTGTTTCTGAAGTTGTTCCTGACATCCCAAATGTTGAACATTCAGCAGGGACAATCCCAGGTGGTAAACCTAACTCTAATCTCTATGTTACACGATTTGGCCGCATATCCAGACCTAGTGTGAAATATGCAGCAACTTGGGTGTGTTTGTATATATGTATCTAGTTCTGTATAATTGCATGACAAAAAATATCTGTATCAATTGCATGTCATTTAATGTTGTCAGTATTGCATGACTCATTTCTCAAAGAGGGAGGATGTAGAATAGTGAGCTGTTGTACCTTTAAGAAGCATTTCCTAGGACTGAACGTGCATATAAATAGACCTACTTATAATGTCCCTAAACATCAGAATAAATGCAATAAAATTCAAGAACTACATGCCAGGGTAAGCATATATTCCCTAGATATTCTCTTCCTAACTGAAACCTGTCTCAAACCTCACATCAAAAGTGAGGAAATATTTCCACCTGAGTACAACATCCTTCGCATAGACAGATTTTCCAAAAAAGGAGGTGGTGTAGCATTGATATTTAAACACCACCTCAATATTCAACTACTGAACCCATCTGCCCCTCACCACAACAATGGAAAAATCCTTTATGTCAATCTCAGACTAAACAAAAACAAAACAATCAAAATCAGGATGCTGTTTCCCACCAGGGCAAAATATTACACCCCTAGAAAATCTCCTGAGCTCGGCTACCCTATCTCTACCCCAGGAAACCATCATTCTCTGCGACTTTAACATCAACTGGCTATCCTGTAATAATAATCTCCCACCATTCACCTTAATCTCCATCATGCAAAGTACCCACAAACTACTACATAGGTGGTAGTCCCCTAAATACGGAAGATGTAATAAGGGATCTGGGGACCCAAGTAGAAAGTAATCTCACCTTTGATAATCACATTGCCAAAGTGGTTAGAAAATCCTTCTACGTGGCCCACCTAATCACAAAAGGCTTCACATCCAGATCAAAAGAGGTCATTGTGCCCCTCTACTCATCACTCATCAGATCCATCATAGAGTACAATGCCCCATTTGGGATGTACCTTACAAGACACCTGCAACAGCTGGAAAGACCACAGAAGTACCTCACCAAGAGGATCACTGGCCTCAAACAGATGCCCTATGCAGCTTGACTGAAGAAACTCCAGTTGTACCCGGTTGCATACTGCCTACTCAGAGTTGATCTCTGTTGCCTGACATACAAGGCCATGTCCAATCCAGAATTGATGGACATGCTCCACCTAAAGAAAACCTTATCCCCTCGAGCCACATGCTGTAGGGATCTAAACCTCACCACAACAATAAACAGGATGTGCTGGAGGGATAGATTCCTGTCCTAGAGATTTCCCATGCTTTGGAACAAGATCCCAGTCTACATTATGCAGAGCTCCTCACTAACACTCTTCAAAAGAAACCTTGACGAGTGGATGGGAAACCGAAAGTTTACCTCGGGGATGACTTCAGTGGCTCTGCTGGACGGAGGCACAGGGAACTAATCTAAGGGGGGCGGCGAAAGCCAAAACATTCTGGCTAGGCTTATAAATGCCTTTGGACAGATAGCCTAGTACCAACCTATGAACCTATGAAGTTATGAACCGTGGGTTCACTCAACTCATCCAATCCCCTACTCGAACCAATGAAAACCCTAACAATCATGCCTTACTTGACTGGATCCTAGTCAACAAAGCCCCTCACTCAATACCTAGCAGGCTGCTTACCTGACAATCTTGGTGACCACTCTGCCACTTTCCTAATACGGCACCACACATGCAGTCTCAAGCCCATTATCCACAGGCAAATATGGTACAAGTCCAACTTCAACCCCAACTCCTTCATTTCCTCCATGCAAAAAATTAACTGGTCACCACTAATATACCTCAACCTTGATGAGGCTGTCCACTTTTTCATCAGTACCTTCCTCCCCATTCTAAACACCCATGCTCCTGTAAGAAATGCCAAAGTCAGATCCAGGCGTGCCCCATAGTTACAAAAGACGACCAGAACCCTAATGAAATCCAGAGATAAGGCCTGTGAGCACTGGCGACTAACAATCATTCCTTGAACTGCGCAATAAAGCCAAAAAGCATATAAAATTAGACAAATCCCTCTACTATAAATCCACCCTAAACTCTACCAACCACAACCCTTAGCAATTCTGGTCCACTTTTAAAACTGTCCTCCACCCAGGGAAGGTTGATACCTCCTAGCCGTCCATTCCCCCCTCCTCCAGCAGTATTGCTGAATCCTTCAACAAATACTTCACTGAAACTATAACATCTCTAAACAAACAACACTTCCCTACAACAGCCCCCCCACCTCCTAACTCTAAACCCCCCACTCCTCTTTTCTTCTTCACCTCAGTACCTACCTCCAACATAAAAAGACTATTGTCAAAACTTAAACGCACCAAACTCACAGCTGACAACCTCCCCTCTGAATACTTGAAAATGCAGCTCATGTATGAACACTAGCCTACCCAACTTCAATTCTAATCAACCATTCCATAACAGAAGGCTATGTTCCCTCGATATGGAAAATATCCCACATCATTCCTCTCCACAAAGACACCCCTTCACTGACCTCTCCAATTACCGCCCATTGCTTTCCTCTCCCCTCTGTCCAATATACTTGAAAAATGTAGCATCATCCAGGTCTCCAACTACCTCCTAGCTAATAATCTCCTCTCCAAAACCCAGCATGGTTTCATGCCATATCACAGCACTACCTCTGTTCTGCTCTCCTTCACCAACACTATACTTCAACACAAAAAACAATGACCTTTTCTCTACTGCAGTATTTCTAGATCTCTCAAAGTCCTTTGACATGGTATCTCATGAGCTACTACTCTCTACTTTCCCCAACCTCTCCTTCTCACAATCAACCTGCAACTGGTCCCACAGCTATCTGTACGGACACCAGCAATCAGTAATCTGAGATGATAACCTATCACCTCACCTCCTAGTTACTCTTGGATTTCCCCAAGGGTCTATTTTTGGCCCTCTGCTATTCTCACTTTTCACTAACAACCTACATACTGCCACCACACAAGCATCTCTTATACAGTATGCAGATGACTCTACTCTCATCTGCTCTGCCCCCACTTTACCAAAACTACAACAAATCACACAGGAATCATTTTCTTCTGTAGAAAGCTGGCTGTCCAATGCTCAGCTCCTACTCAACCCAAGTAAGACAAAACTTCTCCTAATCCAGCCTTCCAAAACCACCCAAAACACCCCCCACTTCAACATTCTCGACAAAGACAATACCATCATCTCTCCATCAGAACACACAAAATTACTCAGTGTGGAAATAGACAACAAACTTAGATTTGACACCCACATATCTCTCACAATAAAAAAAGTTCACAAGAAACCTGGTGCATTATATCGAAGCTGCCAGTTCCTAACCAAGACGGCTAGAAACTCCATAGCCAATTCCCAGATAATCTCCACCCTACTCTATGCATCCTCCATGCTTACCAACCTTAGACAGGCAGACCTACACAAGCTGGATGTTTGTTACAACAAAATTGCTAAATTTGCCACTGGAACCTCCTACCACAGCCATCATTGTATCTCCCTTAAAGAAATAAAATGGCTAGAAGTCCCACAACTCCTTCATTTTAATCAACTCATCCTCGCTCATAAACTTATTAACCACCCCCTTAACATCCCTTCCCTTCAAACCCTTCTCCAACCCTATCATTCCACTAGGCCCCTAAGATCAAGCAACAAAAATCAACTCACTGTTATCAAACCCAAAAACTCAGCAGGAGAAGCCATATTTCTGTGTACCATAGCTAAACTTTGGAACAATCTTCCACCCTCTATAACTACTCTACCTTCCAGCAGCCTTTTCAAGACTGCGCTCAAATTCCACTTAAGTTTGCACTGGCTTTGTCCTTGTTCTAATCCAGACCAACACCCCCACCTTTACCCCCCCACCACCTAGACTCTTAACCCAACTATACTACCGCCACTACTAACCACAGTCAGAATTAGCTAGTTGTGTTTAAAATCTTTAAAATACTTTAAAATCTTGTCTGACAACTTTGTTACTAATATTATAAACGACAAGAAACTATCTTAAATTGCAACATTTACTGTATATACTGTTGATAATCAATATCTTGTTATTGTATTAAAGCCAACAACCTGCAATGTTGTTTACTATTGCTGCAACTTTTTATCTCTATTTATCATGTACATGATGTGCAGCTTTTCTCGCCGGGCATTCGCTGAAAAAGGACCTGCGTCCATTCGAAATTTCCTGGTAAATAAATAAATAAATAAAATAGCAAGCACATGTTAGCTTCAATGCCATTTTGAGAAGTGCAGCCAGAGTGTGAACATGTATATGTATGTTAGCTAACTTGTATATAAGTTAAAGTTATTTAGCCTCATTTCTTATGTGTTTGTTTGTATATAATAAAGCTTATTGAATAAGAACCCACAATGTTCGTCTACTTCATCTTGGCTAGACGAACGACACCCTGATAACCAAGTTTCTACAGAAAGCCATCAGGTGCAAGGCAACAGTAATTCTCATTGCTCCCTTTTGGGCCTGGCAAGTTTGGTTCTTTGGCCTCATCTGAAACATCCACCATGGGTGCTGGATCCACTTCCAGACCTTCTGTCTTACTGTCTGGCCACCCTCACAGAGACCCAAAAGCCCTGAAGTTAATCACATAGTTTCTCCATTTCCATTGATGGACAGATATGCCATTCTGTCCTCTTCATTTACCCACATTTTTATTATCATCTTAGAAATCTAACACGAGAGAGGTTTACAGAAGTAAGTGGAAATTATTTGTGATTTGGGCTTCCTCTAAGGACTTAGACCCCTTTTTGGCACATCTTCATTCTCTTTTGGATTTCCTAGCATGTTTATTCCAGGAAGGTGGTAATTTCCAACTGTAAAAGTTCAACTAGCTGCCATATCCATTTTCAGTGCTGGGGAAAATCACAATCCTACTGTGTCCTTAAAGTTATCTAAAGCTTTCTTAAAGGGAGCTTTTCTGCTTAGAACCCCTATCAAAGATCCAGTTCCCCATTCTGATATTAGATTGATGCTTCAGGCTTTGACCAGACCACGTTTTGAAACAGCAACCTCAGCACAATTGAAGTTTTTCTCTTGGAAAACCGTTTTTCTAGTGGCTATCACCTCTGCCAGGAGAATTTTGGGAATTCAAGTTTTGCCCCCCCACACACACACACACTTAATCTTTTACTAGGTTAGGGTATCTCTTTGGACTAACCCTAATATTCTTCCCTGAGTGGCCTCAGTTGTTTCTCTGAATGAGACTATTAACTTATCAGTTTTCCTTCTAAATTACTCTAACAAAGCAAATATGTCTTACACCAGATGGAAGTTCACCATCAGGTGAGATTTTGTGTACATCATACCAAAGAATTCAGGAAACTAGATCAACTTTCTATCTACTTCTCAAAGGCTAGGCTAGGACAGAGTGTTTTTAAAGTCACACTGTCCAGTTGGCTGTCTGATTGCATTGCCTTTGTCTATAAAGAAAGAGGATTAGCACTTCCATACAAACCCAAGGCACATTCAACCAGAACAATAGTAGCCGCTACTGCTTTTTTTGCTGAAGTTCTCATAGATGAGGTTTGTGCTGCAGTTACTTGCTCTACTGTTTGTAGCTTTCTATCTCACAATAAGTTAGACATGCAGTCAAGATCCCTTGCATCTTTCTGCTCTACCATGCATTTGAATATCCTTTTTGAGGTCAGTCTGGAGTTCTAGTATGCTGGGGAATCTGTCCCATTCATTGAGTCAGACAGAAAAGACAACAGCAGATACAAAAGTTATGTACTTGCCATAATGCCAGATCTGTGCGGTCCTTATCTGTCCAGCTCAAGCTTCCTTCCTCCACTTCCCTTGTCAAAATTGTCACATACGGCTCTTGATTGATTGATTGCACCTCTCCAAGGCCTTGTCATATTTTCTGTCATTGAGCTGACTTTTCTCCATTATCACTATTGGTAGGATATAAGATTATTCTCTTGAGTCTGTTAGATATAATATGAGATATAATTGGGCAAACTTAATCGGAGATATTGCAGGGAACAGGGAAGGATTAAGGGTGGAGGAGGAGCCTGAGCCCTGGATCCAAGAGCTTGGGAAAAAAGGCACCAAAGTCAAATCCGGTTGAATCTGATAACCCATTCATTAAGCCGAATAGATAAAGACAACACGGATCTAGTATTATGGTAAGTACATAACTATCATTTATTACTTATTTCAGTAACAAGAAAAGAACTATTGTTATTTCTTAATTATTTTCATTTTGAAACAATTTTATTTCTTTCTTTTATGTGGTAGTCATAGAAAGTCTAGTTTTAATAAAAGACAATAGATTATGCATTTGTTTCTGTTCTTTGTTTAGCTCATTTTATATGGATATTTTGCTTCTGGGTATGTTATATTCAAGCCAAGCTTTTTGCATTAAAGTTACATTCTTGTAAGGCAGTTCTATGTATTTTGTTTCATGTTTATGTTGGATATTGAAAGTTATTCATTTATTAATGCTGCTGTCAGATATTCTTTAAAATTCTGACTTTATGAAATTTGTTTTACATTTTTTTTAACTTTTATTTATTTTGATATTTGTTGACTATGTATGTCTGACTGAGCATGAGCCCTTTTTCAATGGAAGCCTGGGGAGAAAAGCTCCAAAAATAGTATACATTGAAGATACAAATAATAATTAACACCATGCAAAGCTTTGAAAACAATCATTAATGAATATACAGAAGTAGCTATATATACTAACTAAAATTCTTAAGTATAGTACACTTTAGATAAATCATCAGGCAGTGTGGTTAAAGAGTACAGACAGTGGTAGTTGCTGTAGTAGATAGAAGAATAGGTAAATAAGGTCAGGGAATATAAGTAAGAGGGTGCATCCCAGTGAAGTAGTCTTGAGCAGTTCATAGATACAACAGAGAGGATATGGATAAGGGAAAGTTAAAAATTAAGAGTAACGAGAGAAGAGAGTTAGGTTTGATTTTGGCAGTGGCAGATCCAAAAGTTCAGTAATTTTTTTTAGGACTTTTTTGAATGCGTGAGCATTAGATATGGTTCTGATGGACAGGGGTAGTTTGCTCCAGGTTAGGGCAGTTGAGTAGCTATATAGATGTTAGCCGATTTTTCTTTTGGGCTTGTATATTTCCAAGTGCAGTTGGTCAGAGTTCTGAAGAGTCTGATTAGGAGTATAAAGAGAGATGAGGGAAGAAATGCCAGGACAGGACGTGGTTTTATTGAGGATGGAGTGAATGATAAGTAGTTGAGGTAGTAGGAGCTGGTGGGGGAATTCTAGCCAGTTTAGAGATTTGAGAGAGAGGCAGTGGTGGGAGTTGTAGGGGTGGTTAGAGAGAGAGGCAGTGGTGGGAGTTGTAGGGGTGGTTAGCAGTGAACCTAGCAAATTTAATGTAGGTGAGTTCTTTGAGGCGTAAAGAAGACTAGGAAGAAAGTAGTTATAGGATAGAGCCTAGAGTCTTTGGTGAGATGCATTGAATCTGATACAGATATAATTCCAACACAAATTTACATTTAACGTATTGTCTATAAAAGATCGACATATTTATTTGAACATGTATTTTAAACTTCAGACATTCCTAACTGAAATAACAGAAAACTTTCATGACACTTTATTCACCATTTTAATTTTTGTCTACAAAAAATAAATCTTCACTAGTACCTTCCAGAGTGTTAGTTACACTGTATATTTGATTTTTATTTAGCTAATTTTGCACACTGGATAGCCTTCATTCTTTTTTTTTTCACATGTCTACAGTAGCTTTATACTATTTATATATTGGGAATTTGGTTATTTTTATTCAAACCTCTGAATAATATGCCATAGTTTGTGTTACTATTACTGGAGAAATGCAATGTTCTCCTGAATTATTTAGGCCGATATTCATATTATACTTGCATATATATTATAAATTGTGGTTTTGTGCTGAAAGTGAAAATGTTCAGTTAGGTAACAATTCATAGAACATAGTAGCATTATGGGGCATTGAACAAAAAGTTGTGGAAAGAGAGTTATGCAAATGAGAGTATATAGCATGCAAACAAAGCAGCTCGGCCTGATATGTACATAATTAGATGCAAATGAGTGCTGAAATTAAGTCGTGATTCATAGCCACTGGATGTGAAGTAATACTCATTTGTGTGTAAATCTAAAAGCAAAAAGCACACCAAAAGTTTCAAAACTGAATGTGGCAAAATGCTGGGAACAGCAGCAACTTTAGTACAGCAGCATTTGATATATGTGTGGTACTACCAACCACAAAAGTCTGTGGCACAGCATCAGGTAATTTGATCGAAAGTCATTTAGACATATGGTAATATCACATCTCTTGATGGACCAACAGCTGCAGTACTGGCTTTGTGTGGACTTAGACATTATTAAGGCATTGTTTGATCTGTATGGCCCTCAAACTGGATCTGGAGGAATGTGCAGTCTTCCCATACCAGTGAATTCCATGGTAGGTATAGCTGTTGTCATTTGAGGTAGAGGACCTTCCAGAGATAAACAGGACACACACTGGGTATTTCATAGGTATCATCTTGTGATAAATTGGTGACACATGTAAATGAGCACATATGTTTCCTCCCTACGCAAGGGGCAGTGCTACCACCATTAACAGCCAAACTCCAGGGAGCCATTGAAGCAGCAGTACATCAGCAAGTTGGGCCACCATTGCATCAAGATAGTGAGCAATGCACCTCACTGTTGAAATGTCGAAACTTGCAGCACTGAGTCCCAAAGTACCGAAAAAAAGTCCAAAAATACAGGAGAATAGAGAAAGTCAAACATTGCTTTTCTCCTTTTAACTTTTTTTTTTTTTTTGCAGCATGGCAAGCTTCCCACACTCCCAGACTTATATGTACTAATTCTTAGGTTCCCATACCTCAGAGAAAGGACAATATTTCAAGAAATTGCTGTCTTAGACATAGTATACATAAGCTTGCTTTTTCAGTCGGTGTCCACATTCTGGGTCTCATCACTGCACATCGCAGCATTTCAAAGAGTTACTGTGCAATGCACAGAGGCCCATAGCTAGTGTGTTTGCACAGCACCCTGCTTGTGATCCCATGTATACAGTACATGTCATCTGTATCACAGATTCCTGTTATTTTAGTGTAGGTAACACGGTTTAATTGTTCTACTTTAACTCTGAAAGATTTAACTCCTTATAAAGCATTACCTGAACATTCTATCTGAAGTTGTTGTTTTCATTTGGTCTTCAACCTGAGGGACATGGATCCGGCACAGATCTGACTCACCGCATTTTCCAGCACAGGATCCAAGCTTCTCCCCTAACCGTAATACCCCTGTCTCCCCCCCCCCCCTCAGATCTCATTTGCCACTCGTGAGAGACAACAGTGTGGATTGCAGCTCCAAGTTTTCTTAGCTAAGGGTGATCTGTTTTTGTGAGTATTTCCACTTTCTAGCTTTTATAACTCTCTGTCTTACCTTACCAACCCTATCCCTGTGTGCTATTTGTGTTGGTTCCTATAAAAAAAAAAAAAAATTCTTCTGTCTCTATCCATCTCTTCCCGCCTTTCTCTTTCTGGTGTGTGAGTGTGGTATCCTTTAGCCATGGCAGAACCCCCTAGGCCACTCTTCAGGAAGTGTGCTGAGTGTGGCCACAACCTCTCCCCCCTCTGATGGCCACACTCTATGTGTTGTGTGCCTGGGGAAAGAGCACTTAGAGACCTCCTGTTTGATTTGTGTGCTTTAATTGACAGGAGGAACAAATTAATTCTTAAGGGCCTCCTTCCCTCGGAGGCTACTACTTTCTCTACCTCTTCTTCCGCCCTGGGTTCTGGGACTCAACCTCCCTCTAAGAAGTTCGGGAATGGAGAAAGGTCTCATCCCAAGGGCCAAGAGAGGCCTAAGAAGCAGTCCCATGACCGCTCTTCTGTTGAGGAACCCCTGGCCAAATCTCGGCCGGATCTGACCTGAGGTGAGCCTTGACTCCATTCTCTGCATTTTTCTCCAGAGACTTCCCGAGGCCATTCCCCCCATCTGCCTCCCCTCTGCGCCACTTCAGGCCTGGGTTGATGGCTTCTTACATTCAGTCCACCCATAATCTTTCCGAAACTGAGGTGGACAGGATAATGTGGAGGATTATCCAGACCCAGATTCAGATAGGAGTCTTGCCCCCCCCGGGGGGGGGGGGCTGGGAACATACAATCTGCTTTCCTTCCCATTGCTCCTTCTCTGATCCGACCTCCGACTTTGGAATCATCAGGTCTGATGTTTCCTGGTGTCGAGGGGTCGGCGCCGATGGTTCCTGGTACCTCAATGCCGACCACTGCCCTAAGTGGCTCGGCTCCGACTTTTTTGGAGCTGTCCGACTCTCAGAGACATAGTCTCAGTGCCGGATCTGAGGGGATGGCGTTAGCTTTGAGATTTTGGGAGTCGTACCTTCCACTCAGAGTCTTGGCACCTGGAGGCTTGGATCCAGCTCCCCCTTTGGCACAGAGGGTGGCAGATCTGGTTCTACTTACCTCTGCTGCTGGGATTCATTCGTCCTCTGCTTTCAATGTGGTGGAGAGAGTTATCTCGGCTCCTTCGAGACCCTTGATGCTGTCATCCTTAGAATCTGTCCTGGCTCCCTCTATTTCTGGCCTGGATTCTGCCATCCTGCCCCCTCAGGGACAGCCTTTCACCACTATGCCCCAGAGGCTTCCCCTTGGGAGCTTCCTGAAATTTCTGAGTCCTCCCCAGAAACTCCCCCTGAGAAGCTCCCTCAGAAACACACATGCAAAAGGAGACACTTGGACTCCCCACTGGAGTCCTTCACTGAAGACACCGACTTGAAGAAAGGGGAGGGTTCCCCCTGATCACCCCAGATGATGTCTTCTTCGGCGACATCATGGAGATCCTGCGTCAGTGTGGGGGTGGTCTACCCAAAATCCCAAGCTGGATGAGTTGGTGTT
Source organism: Protopterus annectens (assembly GCF_019279795.1). Lineage (NCBI taxonomy): Eukaryota > Metazoa > Chordata > Ceratodontiformes > Protopteridae > Protopterus > Protopterus annectens. The sequence goes on from NC_056745.1 coordinate 137,339,285, forward strand.
CCTGGAGGCGTTTGGCACAGGACCCCCTACCTCCTCGGTGTCCCCTCCCGTGGATCCCCTTGTGTACTTAATTTCATCCAGGGCATGGAAGGAACTTGATACGGTTGAGCCTATCCCCAGGCGCCTGGGCAAAATACTTAGCGCCCCTTCGGATAGGCAACATTGTTCGAAGGCATCCCCAGTAGATGCAATGTTGGTTGCGGTGGCCACTAAAAAAGAGCTTGCTCAGGAGAGTCCCATGATCCATCCACCGGATGGAGAGTCAAGGACAATATTCTGTTTCGGTAAGCGGACTTACACCTAAGCGACGTTTGTTTTGTATGTGCTGAATTACATGGCACACGTCATCAGACTGCAGCAGGACCTGGTCAGTGAGGTCACTGAGTCTACCTCAGGGCCCATGTCGGCAGAGGAGAAGAAGGTGTTCTCTTCCCATATGGCCACCCTTACTTCCATATCCAGTACTTCCATGAGGCTCCTGTCACACTCCACTGAAAATGCCTCTAAGGCTGCCGGAACAGGCGTGGCCATCAGGTGTCATGCCCGGCTCCAGCTTTGAGCCTTCTCGTAGCCCTTTAAAGCATTGTTTACAAATGCCCTCTATGATGGTTCTACTCTTTTTTAAGGCCATTCGAGACACACTAGTCTGGAGTGAGAAAGATGGGAAGACCTTGTCTGCCATTGGGATTCACTTCTCATCTCCACAATGATTCTTTTTCAGGAATCAGTGCAGGGTGAAGAAGATGTGGTTCCAAAAGTCTCAGGGTTTTTCCCATGATGCTCAGGACTCACTTTCCCCCAGAAGCAGAGGAGGATATGATAGATGCCGCCATCATGGCAGAGGGGGCCCAAGGAAACAAGGATCTTGGGATTCTTTCCTGGACAGACCCTCGCAGCAGCACTGAAGTGTTGCCTGACAGCTTGTCTCTGGAGGCAGTCAGGTGACGTCTTTCTCTGCACCCAATAGCCTGGGAGTCAATCACCGAGATCATTGGGTTTTGCAGATAATATCCAGAGGATACACAGTCCTCTTCCTTCAAACCCCAGTCCCTCCCAAAGACCACCTGTAAGTTCTACCCACTCAATGAGAGCAGGCAACAGTAGAAATTTCCAGACTGCTCAACAAGCAAGTCATCCAGCCTTTCCCACCAGACCAATTTGGATCAGGTGTCTATTCCAGGTTCTTTTTAGTGCCAAAAAACAGGGGACTTAAGACCAATCCTGGATCTTTCAACCCTAAACCTATCAGTTGCCAAGACAAAATTTCTGATGGTAACTCTGCAATCCATTCTGCCCTTTCTGCAGAAAAAATACTGGATGTGCTCTGTGGACCTCCAAGATGTGTACAATCACATCAAGATGAACAGGCACTCTCAGAAGTTCCTCTGCTTCTGGCTGGGAGCTGGTCATTATCAGTTCAGAGTGCTCCCCTTTGGGCTCACCATCGCCCCCAGTATGTTCAACAAAGTAATGGCAGTAGTGGCGGCTCACCTGCAGCAGCAGGGGTTCCAGGTCTTTGCCTACCTAGACGATTGGCTCCTTTCCACTCCCTCTGGGCATTGACTGTGTCAAGCCAAGGGATCTCCTTCTCAAAACCACTCACCATCTTGGCATAAACATAATTTTCAACAAGTCCCATTTGGAGCCAGTACAAGTTGTAGACTTCATTGGGGCTCACAGAGATACTATTCAGAGCAAGGTGTTTCAACCTCCGGACAGACTGTTATCTCTCCGGCATTGTGTCTCTTATATTGTTCAAGCCCAGTGCCCCCCTGTAGTTTAAGTTCTTTGGGCAATGGGGTCCATGGTGGCCAGGATCACTCTTGTTCCAACAGCTCACTTTCATATGAGGGTCCTCCAATGGACTCTGGCGGCTAAGTGGTCATTGCTAGACCTGCCCTTTTTTCATACAGTTTGGTTATCTCGAACTTGCAAGAATTTGTTCCTTTGGTGGCTTCAATCCCCGGATCTTCTTCTCGGTCATCCGTTCATTCTTCCCATCCCTGTGATCATGTTGACCATGGATGCCTCCCTGCTCGGGTGGGTGGGCATTGCATGAGAAGGACAGCCCAAGGCACTTGGTCTTCCCTGGAGACCTGTCTGCATATCATCATCCTGGAGATGAGGGCAGTGCTGTTCGTGTTGCAAGCTCTGCATGCCTATCTTCCCCTAGAGATGATTGCCATTCAAACAGACAGTATGTCTGTAGTCTGGTACATCAACAACAAATGGGGGGGGGGGACCAGATCTTACCCTCTTTGTTGAGAAGCCATGAGACTGTGGAAGTGGGCGATCCCCTCTGGATGTTTTCTCGTGACAATGCACATTCCGGGGAGGTCAAACATGCTGGCAGACAGGCTCAGCGGGTCTATTCTGATGCCTTATGAGTGGTCTCTGAATCCTTCAGCAGTGGAACAGATCTTTCTGAAGTGGGGTCAGCCTTGCTGCGATCTCTTCCCCTCTCCTTCAGCCGCAAAGTTCAGTGAGTATTTCGCACTGAACCCCCCTCTGGGGGAGTCCCCCAGAGATGCTGTACTTCATGCTTGGCTCTACAGTCTACTGTATGCTTATCCTCCACTCCCTCTAATTCCCAAATTCATTCAGAAAGCTCAATGGCTGAGGAGCTTAGTAATCTTCATTGGCCTTTTCTGGTCTCGCCTAGTTTGGTTCCCCTCTCTGTGGTCTCATGCAGTGTGTCCTTCTTGGATGCTAGATCCGGTCCCAGATCTGATTACGCATCTCTTAGGGATCCCACATCCAGACTTAGCCTGAAGCTCACAGCTTGGCTGCTGCATTTCCAGTGATAGCTAGGATTCCCAGGTTGTCTTCTCCTGTTAAGAAGATTTTGGTAGCGACTCACAAGTATTCTACCTGGAAGATTTATTCCAGTAAGTGGAAGCGTTTTTCCATGTGGGCTTCTCAGTATGTTCTGGATCCCTTTACTGTCCCAGTTTCCGCCATTTTGGAGCTTTTGGTAGATATTTTTAATCATGGTGCTAGTTTTTCTACAGTAAAGGTACACTTGGCAGCAATCTCTGATTTTCACATAGGAGAGAATTCAGCTTCCTTGGCTTCCTCCAAACTTTACAATGCCTTTTTGAAGGGTACCTTTTTGCTCAGGCCTCTGCTGAAGGACCCAATGCCCCCTTAGGATCTCACCCTGGTGCTGCAAGCTCTGGTTTCTCCCCCTTCGAACCAGCGGCTATGGTTGACTTGCAGTTTCTGTCTTGGAAGACTGCCTTTTTGGTTGCCATTACCTCAGCCAAGAGAGTTTCGGAGATCCAAGCCTTATCTGTCAAGCCTCCTTATATGGTGTTTCTTAAAGATAGGATCTCCCTACGGACAAATTCCTCATTCCTTCTGAAAGGGGAATCTGAGTCTAATATTAACCAGGTCACTAATCTTCCTGTTTTCTTCCCAAATTTCCAGAGTAAAGGAGAGTATAAATTGCACTTACTTGATGCTCACAGGCAACTGCGTTTCTATTTGCATAGAACAATAAAACAACAAAACTATCGAGCCAAAGGGTTATCTCCACCAGTGCATGTCTGAGTGCATTCCACCAAGTCCTTAGCTACTTCTGCGGCTTTTTGGTCCAGGTTTTCTTTAGATGATATTTGCTCTGCAGCTACTTGGGCGTCATCAAATATGTTTATCTCCCATTACAAATTGGATCTTCTTTCCAGGGCAGGGTATCCTTTGGCTCAGCTGTGCTCTGGAACATCCTTCCATAAGGAACTCCCAGGGCTTTTTGGTAGCTGGGGACTCTGTCCCTCAGGTTGAAGACCAAATAAAAACAACAACTTCAGCTAAAAAAGTTATTTACTCACATAACATTCCATCTGAGTTGTTGCTTTTCATTTCTCTTCAACTGTCTCTCCCTCCTTCCTCCTGCTTTGTGTGGGCTGTGTAGTGGACCAGATGGAAGAGGCATAGCCTCTCTACTCTGGCGAGCTTTTTCTTGTTGAGCAACTGGGTGGTAATATCAGGGGGTTTTAGGCATATGTTTTAGATTGGGGTGCTATTGTCTGCAGCAAACTTGATCTGAGGAGTGGAGGGAAACAGGGGTATTATGGATAGTGGAGGAACTTGGAGCTTGGATCTGATTCTGGAAAATGTGGCTGAGTCAGATCTGTGCCAGATCCGTGTCTCTCAGGTTGAAGACAAATGAAAAGCAACAACTCAGATGGAACGTTATGGTGAGTACATAACATTTTTCTAATTATTTTACAAATGAGTGTTTAATGATATAGTGCCGAATATTGAGAAATTAATTTCTCAGTGTTAGTTGTGCACCTACTGTTGAGTCAAAATTAAAGCATGAATGAGGTTGCTTAGCCTTTGAGATACAAGGCTTTTGTAAAAGTTTTATGAAAGTATAAATAATAACAGGACCTAAATATCTGGCACCTCTGGGATAATTATTGATGTAACTAAGATTGTTAATGCTACAGCAATTGATACATTTTATGAAAAATATAATATTAATAGGGAAAAGAAAGACTATACATATAATGTTAAAATGTACCATCTGTTTGGAGATGGGCTAATGTAGCCAGTTTTATCAGGAATGAAGATAGATAAGATTTAGTGCTCCTGATGTGCACTGTGTGATGATGATGATTGAAGGAAAGTATGTTAATGAAGGGGCAACTGGAGAATTTGTTTTCTATGAAAAAAAATGCTTCATTTGTCAATATCAAAAAGGAGAATGAAATTCTGATCTGAAGTCAGTGAACTTTTAGATCTATAAAGAAGGAAGAAACCTGTATGAAAACTGCCTGCCCTGTTGGTTTTCTGATGAACAGACCATGTTCATTGCTTGATGATAGTAGTGGCACAATGACCTGTCAAGCTGAGTCTTTCTGAATTATTTGAGAGTTAAGGATAAGTGAGACAATAATGAAATGGTAGTGTTGTATCTTGCATTCTTCCCTTGATGAGAACCATATGTAATAATCACTGGGTTCAGAGACAGATTATACTTGTTTAGGAATGAAACTGGGTAAGGGATCTTGGAAGAAACAATATAGAATATTGGAGAGGAACAGTGAGGGAGACAAGGAAGAATTTGTACCATTATATCATCTTAAGAGCAGTATGCCATCATGTTTGCTTGCACTCTGGTAGAGGACTTTGAGGATGTTGGGCAGAAGCACCTACAATGTATAAACTTTATAATATGATTAATTAAGTATGATTAGTCAAGTAAGATTAAATCAGAATCAGAATCACATTTATTGGCCAAGTATACACGTATACAAGGAATTTGACTCCGGTTTCAGTTACTGTCTAAGTATGAATTGCATAAATGACATACATGCAACTATTAAGAACAAGATAAAAAAGTAAATATACATATACATGCAAGGTGCAAAGTGCAACCCAGTGCAAGAAATACTGAACTAAAATCTGAAAGAAACAAGTATTAAGAATATATAAACAATACTGCAGAATCCTCAGAGCCTTGAGAAAAAGAGTACCCCAACCTAATAAGCTGAGTTAACCGTTTATGAACTTGATCGCCTGTGGGGAAAAAAAAAACTGCACTTATATCTACTTTTTAATGGTGCCTTTAATCTATAATGCCTGGCTGATGATAATAGTTCAAAAAGATGGTGGCCTAAATGTGAACGGTCAGTGATTTTTTTCCCTCCTTCCTTTTCATGACTCTGGAATAGTACACATCCTGTAAGGAGGGCAAGCTCGAACCAATGATATTTTCTGCAGACCTGAATATTCGATTTTTATTTTTTTTTAATGGCCTATTTTTATCATGATTAGACAGAGATCCAAACCACACTGTTATGGATGAGCTGAGAACAGACTCAGTGACTGCGGTATAGAACTGAATCAACAGTTCCTGTGGGAGGTTGAACTTCCTCAGCTGTTTCAGAAAGTGCATTCGCTGTTGTGACTTTTTTATGATGGACCCTACATTGGTTTCCCAAGTCCTGGGAGATTATAGATCCCCAAAACTTGAAGGATTCCACAACTGATACAGCAGTATTAAATATAAAGAGGGGGGATAATATTGTAGTATCCACTGTCATCTCCACAGTTTTAAGAGTGTTCAGTTCCAGATTATTCTGACTACACCAAAGAGCCAGCTGCTCAACCTCCCATCTGTATGCAGACTCATCCAGGGGGCACCTGTATTGCTCATGTGATAGCTAGATGTAAATTTCCCCAGTTTCACCTGCTGTTTCCTATTGATTAGAAAATTGGTGATCCATTGACAGGTGGAAACAGGAACGAAAAGCTGAGAGAGTTTCAAGTGGAGAAGCTCTGGCATTATTGTATTAAATGCAGAGCTGAAGTCCACAAACAAAATCCTTGCATATGTCCCTGGGTTGTCAAGATGTTGCAAGATAATTGCAGACCCATATTAACTGCATTGTTCACTGACCAGTTCTCTTGATAAGCAAACTGAAGGGAGTCCATTGGGGGAGCTGTAATATGCTTCAAGTGAACTAACACCAGCCTTTCAAAAGTCTTCATGACCACTGATGTCAAAGCAAAAGGCCTGTTGTCATTCAGTCCTGTTATAGTGGATTTTTTAGGCACCAGAATGATTGTGGCTTGTTTGAAACATAAGGGAACTTCACACAGCTCTAATGATTTATTAAAAATCTGAGTAAAAACAGGAGCCAGTTGATCAGCACAGGTTTTTAAACAGGAGGGTGAAACCCCATCTGGACCAGCTGCTTTCTTAATTTGCTGTCTTTTAAAAAAACGATACACATCCTCCACAGAGATAGTCAATGCAGGCTGAATGTGAGAATGTGTGGAAGAGAGTCATATACATCTAAACACTGACAGAGCTAGTAACAGTGTCATTTGTAGCCTCAGGCTTATCAAACCTGCAGTAAAAAGCATTTGAGTCATCAGCCAGCTGGTAATTAGCTGCAGTGTAGGGGGATGGTTTCCTGTAGTTTGTAATATTTTATAGACTCTTCCACAGTGATGCAGGATCATTGGCTAAAAACTGTTTTTTCAGCTTTTCAGAATAGTTCTTTTTAGCCACTTTGATTTATTTTGTCAGTGTGTTCCTTGCCTGTCTAAAAAATGTTATATCCCCACTTCTATAGGCATCTTCCTTGGCTTGATAAAGCTGCTTAAGGTGAGCAGTAAACCAGGGTTTTCTGTTGGTAAATTTTAACCAGGTCTTAGTGGAGACACACATATCTTCACAGAAGCTGACATAAGATGTTACTGTGTCTGCCGGTTCATGCAAGTTAGCAGCAAAATCTTCAAAGACACTTCAATCAGGCAGTTTCAACTTGCCTCAATAGTTCCCCTTCTTGTTGTATTGATCACAGGTTTAACAGATTTTAACTTGCTCTTATAGATAGGAAGCAGATGAATCAGACAGTGGTCAGAAAACCCAAAGCTGCATGGGGGACAGCACGATAAGCATGTTTTAACACTGAATAACAATGATCCAGTGGGTTCCTGTCTCTGGTAGGACACATTATATGCTGTGTAAATTTAGAAAGTTCATGGATGAGATTTGCCTTATTAAAATCCCCCAGAATAATTAGAAGGGAGTTTGGATAATTCTGCTCCAAGCACATTATCTGATCAGACAGTTTTTGTAGTGCTGTCCTCACACAGGCTTGAGGTGGAATGTAATAACTAGAATAAATGAAGAGAACTCCAAAGGTAAAATGTCTACAATTACATAAACCATAAAGAAGTTCTGATAAGAACCTCTTTAGGGTCTTTATGCAGCAGCTGTTGTAGGTCCAATCCAGGGTTTCTACCAAGACAAGATTCTAGCAAGTGTAGTTAACCCAATAACACTGGGGTTAATGCTACTTCTCAGGAAGCAGCTTGGGATTAGTGTTAATCTTTGCTTCTGCTGTGAGAAGAAGCAAAGGATAATTGTTTCCTAGCTGTGTGCATTTCTATTGAGACCAGCATTCTCTCCACTACCAGACATATATCATCCCCAGAAATCAACCCCAAACCTCATAGGAGCTTCTCAAAGCTACTACAAACAACAAACAGGCTGTCATTGACATAGTTCCACACTATACCTATCACATACACTACAGACCAAACACATAGACCTACGTATGCAGAGACTGTTAAAAGTAACCTATCTAAACCATAAAGGCTTCCTAAATGTAACCAAAGAAACAAGTGCCCTCAGTAACCTCAACTGAGACAGCAGCCACCATGAAACATGCATCTAAGGCTCTCAGTGTCTCAACTCAGAAGCTCATAAGACAAGGTTTTGCACAATTCAACATCGTAGCCATAGATTACTCCATAACAAGACACACTGATGCACTCCTCACCAGGGTGAATAAGGGGAGGATCACAAGTCTGAGTAAGTGGAGGATCAAGGAGCATGGCATTTTGGGTGCTGGATTCACCACATTATGCATGCAGTAATGTATTTTCACCACAAGTACACATATGGCACAGTTATAGTACGTATAGGAGTAAATTACTTGAGACACACCTCACTGGGCTATATGAAGAGAGACATGATGGAGCTCTTGGAAAATGTGACAGAGGCAGGTATGACCATAGCTTTGAGCAGCATTTTATCATTACCTAGAATGATGCCACAGTATGAATAAAAGATTACTGACATCAACAATTGGCTTAACATCTGATGCCTTTCAAAGGTCATCCAGTGTGTATCAGCCTGGGAAGAGATGATAGAAAGTCTTAATTACTTTCTTTGTCAGAGATAGCCTGCATCTGTGTCCACAAGGCTTTTATATATTTGTTAAAACCTTACCTACCCCTTAGTGTCTTTTTTTAAGCAATAAAAACAACACCAGAAAGTCAACGTATCAAACGGATACTCTCCGTCACTGCCAAAACAGAAATGCTTGCTGGCACTAACTCGAATAAGGCACAAAAGTAATCCACAACGAAATTTAATCACCCACGAAGAAGAGCAACAATGTTTCTTACAAACACTTGTAACAGTTAAGCGCTTTCATCCGCAAAAATGCAGACTTCTTCAGAACTACTGAAAACATAACAGAACAGTTCTTTTAAAAACTTTTTGGCGCCAATATTCATACAAACATTTAAAGCGACAGTGCTCACATACTAAAAAGTATTTAATACTATGATGCTTATATATTTTCGAACTATCATATACATATACTTTAATTCATAACTAAATTATCAATATAATAATAAAATATTAATATAATAAAATGTTTTTAAAAATAAGATTTATGTTAAAAATTATTACTTGAAGAATTGATGTAGATACAATTGAATGAATTGATATGAATGTTCCATAAATAGACATTACTAATATTTTTATCTAATAAATATGATACTGTGATAAAATATAATTCATTAATTAAGAAACTCAAAGTGTAAAAAGGAAAGGCTTTATAGAAATAAAGTCATTAATACCCGGTGCATTGGTAGCGTCTGTCAGCACTTGCCAGGTACTTTCCTTTTTACTTAAAAATGCTTTGAAATTACCTCCCCTATTGGAAGGCAAAACCTGGTCTATAATGGCAAAACTGAAACTATGCTCACTACCTTTTTTCTCAATATGTTTATATAAGGCGTTCTTATTGTCATGTGTCCTTATTCTATAGAAGTGGTCATAGATTCTTTTTCTAAGTTTTCTTTCAGTTTTGCCAATATAGTACGCAGGACACATGGAACAAACTGCTAAATAAATTACATTCTTTGTGTTACAATTGCCTCTTTTGAATCTTATATAAGTCCTATTTTACATTTCCTAATCTAATTCCTTCACTCTCATTTATACAAAAACATTGTTTACACGAACCACATTTTTTAGTGGCCTTCAAACTCTTGTTTTTTCCGCTGTCTTTTTGTCCTTTTTGTAATAAATTCTTAATATTCAACCCCATCTTAAAAACAAACCTTGGTATCTCACCCAGAATTTGTTTAATTTCTTCATCTAAAACTAAGTTTTTCCAATATTTACAAATCATTTCCTTAATTTCATTTACATATGGGGAATATGTCAATGTACAAATCCTATTACAAGGGACATTTTCCTTATTTTTATTAATATTATTTATATCTTGTCCTATTCCCAATATAGGGACATATTTTTTGCCCCATTCCCTAATAACATAAGCAGATACATCTTCCAATAAACCTTTTGGATAACCTCTATTTAAAAACATAGAAATCATAAAATCAATTTCATTTGTCATAACTTCAAAACTTGAACACATCCTAGCAGCTCTTATACATTGACCTTTAAAAATATTTTTCAGCATATATTTTGGATGTTGACTACTATATTCCATGTACCCATTTGAGAACATTTTTTTCCTAAATATTTCTGATTGAAAACCACGGTTTGTATGCTTGATATAGGTATCTAAGTATGAAATCTCTTCCTGACTCACATTATATGTAAATTTAAAAGAATTACTAGTAGTATTTAAATAATTTATGAATTCTTCTATCATTTCATGCGGCCCATTCCATAAAACAAACATATCGTCTAGGAACCTCGTATAATACGAAATAAATTGATAATATTTACTTTTAAACAAATAATTATTTTCCCACTCTAACATCACCATATTAGCAAAAATGGGGGCACAAGGCAATGTCATTCTTTCAGAGCTTCTGACTTAACAAAACAAAATCTGAAATACATAAAGGTATTCTTGCTCAATTCCAGGAGCTTCTTAAAAAAAAGAAACGTCATTCCCTACAGACACAGCTTACTGTGAAATGCATTGATATATATACTGTGTTATGGAGACCTTGTTTGATACTCACTGAGAACATCCCCATCAGTATAGGGTTTTAACACCTACCTTGTGTTCAGGCCCACATCACTAGATGAAGGCACTAAAAGCGACAGTGTCTCTGTATTCATAAAACAAAATATCATATTTTGGCGCAATCGCCTATCCGATATCAATCCTGATCAACAGAACTATAACTGAAGCTACCATTCCCTCTATTTGGAAGATTTCATACATCATCCCTCTTCATAAAGGAGGTACCTCCACTGAAACATCCAACTACAGACCAATAGCAATACTGTCTCCAATAGCTAAAATTATGGAAAGATGTGTTCACAAACAACTCCTACACTACCTAACCCTTAATAGTCTCTTGTCTAATTCCCAGCACGGCTTTCGCCCCCACCACAGTACAACCACTGCCCTCCTCTCTTTTGTTGACTCCATCAATAATAACCGTAATAATAAACTAATATCCTCCGCCCTCTTTCTTGATCTATCGATAGCCTTCGATATGGTTAATCACCAGCTTCTACTCAATACCCTGGAAAGCCTACATCTGGACAACCTAGCCCTAAGCTGGTTCAATGCTTACCTCTCTGGTAGGCAACAAGCTGTCCAGTGGCAAAGCAGACTATCTGACCTGCTCCCTAATACCATTGGTGTTCCTCAGGGCTCTATACTTGGTCCCCTTCTTTTTTCCATCTTCATAAATGATCTTCACCAAGTCATGTAGCTTATGCAGTAAGTGATGGCTTAATAACATTTTTTTTTGTTTTAAAAAAAGGCAGAAATTGAATAATTTTTGTAATGTTGCTTAGGATATAGCAATATATATGAAGTAAAATGTATGTTATGTTAATTATAGTGTAATTACTTTTATATGAATGTAAATTTGCCTATGTCACAAGTTATACTTCAATAAAGGTGTTTGAAAAAAAAAAAGAACAAGTTTTCAAAGCACTTTCCAAGGCCAGGAGCACTGCTACTACGGGTCTGGAAAACATAAAAGGCTGCCTACCGACCAGCCTTAAACAGGACATGTCAGTCCCACTACAGAGGCTTTTCAGTATCAGTCTCAAAGTAGGCTTTGTGCTGTACAAATGGAGGACCGCAACAGTCCTGTCCCTGCATAATGGTCGGGCATCAACTAATCTTGGTAATTATAGACCCATAAGTCAGGCCAACCTCATCTTTAAGCATAAATCTCTCCCAATTGAAGACGCTGTTAACCACTTTAATAAAACCTTTCTTACTATTTTAGATCAACATGCCCCCATGCGATCTATTCGCATGAAATATAATACAGCCCAATGGCTTACAACCAACACAAAACAACTAATCCTTAATAGGAATAAGGCCTGGACTCAGTGGCGAACCTCCAAAGACCCCGTTGATCACCTTAGCTACAAACAAAAAAGGAACATGACAAAGTTAGCTATCATAAAAGATAAAAAGAACTTTTACACCCAGCTACAGCAATCCTCCCACCACCATCCACATAAATTTTGGAGATCTATTAACACACTTCTTTCCCCGGAAAAGTTGAAACTCCCAATCCACTTGGCTCCTGCCCTGACTCTCCCTTACAAACAGCTAATGCTTTTAATAACTTCTTTACATCTACAATACTTAAACTGGCCAACCAACAAAGCCCTGACCCCTCTTTATTAGGTAGCCCAAGCTTCACTCCTCCACTTATGCAACTTAAACCCATACCTACCTCCTTTATTCTTAATTTACTTCAAAAACTTAAAGCTTCTACCCCCTCAGCCGACAATCTGCCAGCCGAATATCTCCAGCTAGGTGCCAAAGCTATTGCCTACCCTATCTCTATACTAATAAACAGAACCATAAAAGAAAGTACTATACCTTCACTCTGGAAAATCTCACACATCATCCCCCTCTTCAAAGGGGGTGATTCATTCGAGTACTCTAACTACCGCCCTATAGCACTGCTATCTCCTATTGCAAAAATAATGGAGAAATGCATCCACAAACAGATACTAAATCACCTCCTATCTAATAATCTCCTCGCTAACTGCCAACATGGCTTTTGTCCTTACCATAGCACGACCACAGCCTTATTATCCTTCATTGACTCCATTAATATTAACCGGAATAGCAATCTTCTTTCATCAGCATTCTTTGTAGACCTGTCTAAAGCCTTTGATATGGTGAATCACCAACTCCTCCTACATCGCTTAAAATCGCTCTCTCTTGATAATCTTCCTTAAGCTGGTTCACTTCCTATCTTCAAAACCGGAAACAAGCTGTTTTATGGAACAACAATCTTTCTGAACTTCTCCCCACCACTTTAGGTGTCCCTCAGGGCTCCATCTTAGGTCCTCTTTTATTTTCCATCTTTATTAATGACTTGCATCTTGCCACCCCCCTAACTACTTGTATTCAGTATGCTGATGACACCACCATCATTTGCTCTGCCACAAACCAAGCTGACCTTCACTACCTTACCCAAAAGACATTCACTACTATTGAGCAATGGTTCTCCAACCACTGTCTTCTCTTAAACCCTAAGAAAACTAAACTTCTCCTCTTCTTACCCACACACCTGTCTCCCTCTATTAATTTCACAATTACTTCTAACAATGGCACCCTTATCTCTCCTGACCAAACAACCAAACTATTAGGTATTACTATTGACAACCTACTAAAATTTGATTTTCACATCAACTCCATCATAAAAGCAACTAATAGAAAGTTAGGTTCTCTCTACAGAATCAGAACTTTCCTAACACCTGAAGCAAGAACTACCATAGCAAGAACACATCTTATCTCTACTTTACTATATGCTTCCCCCATTTATACTAATCTATCTAAGCATAACATTAATAAGCTTGCAACAGCCTACAACAACATTGCCAGATTTGCCACTGCCTCTCCATATAAAACACATCACTGTCTGAACCTCTCTAACCTAGGATGGCTGGAATTACCCCACCTAATTCAGTACTATCAGCTTACAATTGCCCACAAAGCCCTTTACCACCCTGAAAATATACCCATGCTCGCCACCCTTATAAAACCCTACAACAACTTAAAAACCCTACGCTCTTCTAATAAAATACTGATTCAAACTTCTCTTTCAAAGAATACAGCAGGTGACTCCATATTTTCCAACTCAGTCGGTAAAATCTGGAATCAACTTCCTCCAGACCTTATATCCCTGACTTCCATTACACTATTTAAGACCAAACTGAAACTCTTTCTTACTAAACACTGGCTTTGCTCTTGCATCAATCCTAGTTGATCTAGTTCCTCTTCGACCTCCTATTCTCCTCCTATATCCCTTATACTTTCTCCCAAATCTATCTTTTCAATTTATTTCTTCCTTTCAACTTGAGATATGACTATCTCAACTATATACCATACTTCTCTAGTAACACTTTTGTTAAATTTTTTTAAACAACTTAATTCTTCTCTCCCTTTTTTTTCCCATATCTGTACTTAAATAACTTCCTTGTCTCTCTATCCCCCTTTTTTTTGTAACTTCCTGAAATTGTTGTTTTTTGCCTTGCTTATTTGTGATTTATATCCATTGTGTATTTTGTATTTACTGTGTAGTAGATAGCGGAGCTTTTCTCCTCGGGCCTCCACTGAAAATGGACATGTATCCAGTTGGACTAGCCCGGTTAACAAATGTAAAATAAAAAAAAATAAAATAGTTAAATAATGGAGAGCATCATTATGGAACTGATAAATAAGGACATACATAACCTACAAACTCTTGGCCCATGTCAGTTTATTTTTATCAAGGGTAGATCCTGTCTGCTTAACCTCATCAACTTCTTTGAGAAGATTACTAAAGCAATAGATGAGGGAAAATCAGTACACACCACATATATAGATCTCACAAAGATGTTCAATACCATCCCATACTTGGGTATTGTTGATAAACTCTCCCAGGTCTACATAATTCTGTGGATAGCAAACTGCCTCATAAATAGAACCCACAAAATTAAACTTGTCTTTAGTGTTATATCCCAGTGTTCAGTCCTTGGGCCACACCTCTTTGGCATTTACTTCTCAGAGGTCAAAACTAATGTAAAGGGTTTATGGTTGATCAGATTTGCAGATTACTTTAAACTTGGTCCTATCATAAACTGTCAGTTAATTCAGCACATTCAGTAAACACCAAGGCAATATGCTAAACTGCAGAAAACTTTCTATACTTTAGGTCAATGGCTTAACAAATAAACTGGTTTCAGCACAAGTGCCTTCATGAGTATCTAGCTGGCCAAAACCAGAATTCCACATTTTAATAATGTTTGGTAATGACATCATTCTAAAGTGGCAAATACAAATAAATAATAAAAGTGATAAATACAATAATTATATTAAATAAATCATCCATAAATGATGGAAAAAGTAAATTGCCAATTAAATAAATACAATATTGCTAATAAATAATAAATAACCACATTATAAATGTCCATTCAAACTTTGTTTGAACACCACATAATTTTAACAATCCATTGTTTTTCTTTTGCATCCAAAATCAATTGCCAATCTAATTTATTTGGGATTTTTTTCTATATATTATCTACTTATTCTAGTAAATTTCTAAATTATGTGTTAGGCTATTTTAAAACATCTATACAAAGAATCAGTCTGTTTTTTGCATTGTATGTCACTAAGATGCACTAAAATTCATGTTTTAAAAATCTAGATGTTACCTCACATGAAATATGGAGCAAGTACAAGTAACAAGGTTGGACAAAGAAAAAATTTGTATCTTACTACATACTTGACTAGCAGCACAATGTCCACATGGTAAACAACCCCTAATGACATGTCCCTGTAAACTAATCTGATGTAAAGAAGGTGTAAAATCCTGTAGTTTCTTATAGTGATCAAGCATTTGTCCAACTGCCTTTGATCTTCTATATGTAAATTTGCACTGATATTGAAATATCTAGAAATTCTTATTCTGCCATCAATATATTCCAGTACTTATGTATAAGGAGTTGAACTGCTTTCAAAAGTGGTAATGAATATTATTTTGGATACAGACTTGGACTATACATATATATTTTTTTTTTGGTATACTGGAGTTACTTCCTAGATTTTTATCAGATAATTCACTAGCTGTTCTAATAATTTCTTATCTGTAGCCCCTTTGCAAACATCTTTTTTTTTTAAATCTTTTGAAACAATGGCTTAATTAGTGTTCAAAGAACAAAGTCTTTTATCCCCGAAAAATTGAGATTGGAGGTATTATTTTTAACATAAGTAGGGTGCAAACTTGTTGCTTCTAACAAAAAATGTTATGAAACAGCTTTCTGAATAATGTATATCACACCATCTACATTCTTAGCTTTCTTAGTAACTGTCATATCCAAAAAGAAATACTTATATGGTGACATTGAAATCTGAATTGTATGCTCTACTTGTCATTAAAGTGTTCTGTGAATTCTCATAAATCAATAATATCTGATATCCATACCAGCCATATGTCCATAGAATAGCTATAGATGTTGTAAATGGTGTCATATATGAGTAGTTCCTCCAAATATGCCCTAAAAACATCAATCAGCATAACTATTGCTGTAGCTTTGATCTGTAAAAAACATTATGCTGTCATCAAAATAAAACATGTTTTAGTTAAAACGTGTTCTGTGACGCATAATAAAATGTGTTAAAACCAGGGCTATATATAACCAAAATTCTAGTGTCAATAAACCTGCCCAGAGTGGCGTATTTGTATATAATGATGTGACATCCAGAGTACGCATGTATTAATGTGATTCCATTAGTAGCTCTTCCATAAGCTGTAAAAACACTGTTGTGTCCTGTATTCTATATTTAATTTACTGAAGTAATGATTTTAAATACTGTGTCAAAAATTTGAATAACGGCTGTGTAAGTGAATCATGTCCCCATACTATTGGTCTACCCAAACTTTTATTGGGTTCTTTGTGAATTTTTGGCAGCATATGTAAAGCTGAATCAGTGGATGCTGTAACATTAATTCCAGTTCTGTCTTCTTGGAAGTAATACCCTCTTAAATGGCCAGCCACAAAAATTGTCTAACATCTCCCATAAATTTTAAGGCAAGATGTAATACCATTTTCTGATAACATGTCACATCAAGTAACTGGGGATAGGATTCCTACTTATAAGCAGATGTATCCCATATTGCAATTGCCCCACATTTGTCGGCACCATCAATAACAATCTCTTTATTGTCTGATATTTTTTCAGTGCTATTTGTTCTCCATTATTTAAGTTCTGTCTAACTTGGCATGGTGTGTGTCTTGTCTTACAAATCTTACAAAATGTAACTCTTTAATGACAGTTATTTCCAATGCAGCAACACATCTATGGTAAAGAGGATTGAAATGGTAACTGTGTAGTAGGGTGGTTCTTAAAAAATAATTCTAAATTAATTCTGTGGCAAAAAGCTTTTAAATCTAGACCAAGCTGAAATTCAGTGCAAGGACAGGTTGGAATAAAATTCAAGCCATTATTTAACAATAATTTATTATCAGAATTAAGTCACATGAAGAAATATGTATTAAATCAGTCAGTTGTCCCAGTTTTATTTGCCCATGAGTTGTTGTAAAGTATGTAGGGTGGCCATGTCACTTTCTAGGTTGGGATCACCTTTTCCGGTTTTCCTAAAGTGGTGGTACTGCTCTTTGTAGAAAATGATCATGCAGTTTTATTGCTTGTATCAACTGTAGAATGTGTATCTTCATTTTCAATAGAATCTGTCCCTGTAGAATCATAAACACTCCAGAGGATACCAAGATCCTCCAAGAGGGCCTTTCCCAAACCAACAGCTGATGTAATAACCATGGACTAAAACTAAATGCCAAAAAATGTATTAGTCTCCTTTAGCAATGATAATGACCACTGTAGCTATCACATTGACAACACAACAAACTGTCCTTCAGTCACCGTGTATCCACAAAAGTCCCATTTCACTACACAGCATATTAGTAAGGGTATGGCATCTAGGTCTAGGGATGTGATAATTCTACTATATTTGGCACTTATTAAGTCAATCATTGAATATCGTGCTCCCTTCAGTATGTGCCTCTCCAAAGAATTACACACAACTTGAACAGTCAAGGGCCTAAACAAAAAAAAACTACACTGACTGTCTCAAAGCTTTATCCCTCTTTTCAGTATCATATAGGCTTTTAAGGGACAATATCTACCTCACACCCTGCACATCTGCACGTCAGCCCAGAGGTGGAATAAACACCTGCTCAAGAGGTCTTATTCTCTTTTGCAACATAAGAGAACATGTTGGGGGGATGGGTCTGTATCACAGAGAATACCACTTCTTTGAATTGTCTTCCCCATCCACGTAAAGAATGAATGGATAGGAAACTGCAGTTTCAGCCCTGGTTTAGCACCCTTGCCCCTTAAGGATAGGGGTAACATGTAAATATTATGTCTTGCTCTGGTTTAGTCATACTTAAATTACAAAAGCTAAAAACTTCATGGGAAATGCAGGGATAGTCTCAAAATTCTCACAGATCAGTAGCTTCTTACGTACCTATGAGGAAGTTGAATATCTAAAATAAGGGTTCCCCTTTAGAATCTTGAATTGCTGAAAGCTCTAAATTCATAAGCTCGAGTCCAGAATCTCGAGTTTTCAGCAACTCGAAATTCTAAAGCAGATATAGAAGACATTCAAAAATGTCTTTACAATGTTTTTGCAGGGGGGCAAGCCCCTGCACTACACCCTACTTAAATATACCAACTCCGAGATCGCACTACAACGGGAATGAGGGAAATCTCCTGTTCCGTGCTGTATACAGAAGCGCACAACGGGAGAATTTCCATTCCTCTGCTATAGTGCGGTCATGGAGCTGGTATATTTAAGCAGGGAAAGTGCAGGGGGACTCGGCCCCCTGCATGCATGTAAGTAAACTTCCTTTTTTTTTTTGCTCGTCTCCCCTTCACAATTTCGAGTTACTGAAATTCGAGATTCTGGGCTCGGGATTATGATTTTCGAGCTTTCAGTAACTCGAGCTTGTGAAGGGGAACCAAAATAAGGTATAGTAGCACACTCAGCATGAATAGGTATACAGCATATGAGGAAAAATGAAGATAAAGTGTAGGTAAAATGGTTTTCTATCTCTATTGATAAGATGAATCTATCTGTACAGTAATAGGAACGATTTACACAGTATGACCATATACATTTGTAGATATGAGTGTCAGAGGTCTGTACTGTATGTAAAGAAGGATACTCTACTAAGGCGTTATATGCAGTGTATCATTCTGTGTATATTAATATTACTGGAATAAGAAGAATATGATATCACAATGAATGTTTGAGACAACTGCAAATGCAAACTAACTAAAGAAAGAAAACTGATATTTTAATTCGTAGTAGATTTAGATTATGTAAAGTGCTTTATATTTTATGTTTTGTATTGTAAAGTTTTCAAGATCAATAAAGGTTTTTTTTTTAAATAAGAAATCTAATAAAGAAATAAACTACCTCTACATTCCCTCTTTCAGGGCAAGCTGTATAAATGCACAGATGAGTCCAAGCAAACAGAAGTAGAATGCAAGTAAGTGAACAATAAGTTCTTATTATGAGTCTGGTCTTCTAGCACAGCAATACCAATGTGATGTGTAATACTAATGACTCGGCTGTAAGGATATCTCTGGACAGTGTGAGAGACAGCTTGGGGATATTTACAAACACTTGTTTAAATATCCTTCACCTCATGGATGTGTGGAGCACAGCACCAAGTAATCTTTTGTCCCTAAACTAGATTTCATATGAAGATTATTCAGAGCTATGGGATGAAAATAGGGGTGGGCATGGTGAGGGTATAATACTTGTGCACATCTTTGTGCTTGTTCACTGCCCTTTTAATGAAGCTGAATAATTTTATGTACAGTGAATTAAAATGTTGTATTCCAACAGCACTTGCTTAGAAATACAGTAATTTTCTGAAATAGATAATATCCTGGAAACATTTTTGTTTAGTGGGATCTTTATTCACAATCAATTGCAAAATAAATAAATACAGTTCAGCATAACCCTGCAGTTACTCACTAGTTAGAAACTTGTCCTGGTTGATGTTTGAATTACAAAAGGAAATGTACTGTGCAGTTAATAATATTCATGTAAGTGGTTATTTTATTCCTTTGTCATCCACAGGGGAACTTTTATTTCTTACAAAGATGGTGATGTCAACCAACCAATGAAATCAACACGCAAGTGGGAGAATAGTGATTTCCATTTTGACAACGTCTTGAATGCCATGATGGCTTTATTTACTGTCTCCACTTTTGAGGGATGGCCAGGGTAAGGAAAGTTGTTAACTTTGTGCTGTTTATTATACATAGAACAATAAAAAGCAGTGGTAATGCTGTATCAAAATGCATGTTCTGGTTTTCACTGGACTGTCCGCTTCTTTCTGTTTCATGATTTTGTATGATGCTCACACTGTCTACATAAGTTACTAGAACAGCAAAATTGTTTAACCTGACTCTTATGGGGTAATGGAATGGAGCTCTGATTGCAACCCAGACAACCTACTTCATTTAGCATCTTGTAAGTAAAGTCCTTGGTTACCACCACGCTCCAATGGGTAGAACTCCTAAAACAATCTTTAATATAAATGAATAAAATAATTTTTAAATATGTTCTTAAAAATCAGGTAGAGAGCTGCTAAAAGAGTTTGATAAGCGCTTTCAGCTAAAATGCCTTCATCAGATCTGATGAGGGTATTTTAGCCGAAAGCGCTTATTAGAACTGTTTTAGCAGCTCTCAACCTGATGTTTAAGAATATATTTAAGAATTATTTTATTCATTTATATTAAAGTTTGTTTTAGCAGTTCTACCTATTAGACCGTGGTGGTAACCAAGGACTTTACTTACTCTTTACATTTTTCCATTTGGTTACCTTTAGCAGTTTTGAGTGTTTTCTTTTATCATTTAGCATCTTGGGCGCTTGAGGAGCCAGGCAGGGGAGTGGGGGCTTGTGTCAGCTATCACATCCTTGAGGGGGGAGTAGGGTAGGTATTCTGCCTTCTTTCTGCCTGGGCACACCTCCATAGTTGGTGGATAGTAGGATCATGGGACTGTACTATTTGTGGGGGGGGGGGGTTCAGGGCTTTGACTAAGTTGTGCTCACAGGATTCAATACTTATACTGCAAGCACATTGCATGCCTTCCCCTTAGATGGTATACGCATGTACAGAACTAAAAATGTGGGTAAAGTATGACAAAAAATCCATGATAGATGCCTGGGTGACAGCCTTGCATTCGTCTTTTGCCTCATGGGAATGAGTGGGATGTAGACAGCTCCCTCTCGTGGGAATGAATAGACTGTTTTTGTTGTGAGATGCTTATGGTTGGCAGGTAGTGGAAACCAAAAAATGTAAAGTTAAAGCACAAAAATCATTTAATAAGAATTCTTCACCTGTCAGAAAACTTCACAGTTTATGTGATAATTCTGTTACTAGTTTTGATCCGGTTACTACTGGTAATGGATGATCTATGTACCCGTCTATTTATTTATTTATTTTTTGCTTCCTGTGAAGAAGCATTTGTTCACAGTTTCTGCTTCAAACTCATATCATGTGTTAGTGCTTCAGAATTTCATTTTTGGGGGAAAGAACACCATTTCTTTGTTCTATTGTATCTAACATTTAAGTATGTGAAAAGTATGTGTTTCCCTCTTCCACATGACTTGTATGCTTTTCAGTGTATCTAGCAATGTCATTAGACCTTACTTCCTGGAGGATTTGCTGCAGACATTATACTGTTACATTTTTATGTATAAGTATTATTGTTATTTATACTTTTGAACCAGAAAGACCCAATAGGCAGTGATACCCAGTCTCATCTATAACCTGGAAACTTTGGGATGTTAAATTATTTGGTTAGATTCAAAAAGGTATGTTAAGTCAGGGTTATGAGAATTAACTTCTAGTTTGATGGATACAGCTTTTTCAGCTCTTCTGCTAACCTTCAAATCATATCAGTTGATACCTTATTGTACAGTCTTTCAACTTTATGTCATTCTAGAACTGTGGCCTCTAGAATGAAATACATTACAAAGAAATCAAATTGTAAACTAATTTGTACAGTTGTGCCCTGCATCTCTTCTGTTGTTGATGCTCCTCTCTGTGCTGTTTTGCATTCTATTGATTTATATTTACTTGCAACTTTGATGTCAGGTTTGGGGTTATCAGGATCTTCTACTCATCCAGGTGCTCCAGTTTCATCCCATGATCCAAAAGACATGCAATAGGTGCATTGGACACTCTACATTCACCATAGGTTTGAGCATGCACATGAGTTTGTGGTGTGGAAGAACAACCGTGGCAGGGCTAGTCACTCAGAGGTGTAAACCTTGGCTATAGATGATTGTCACTGTTGCAGTGACACCCGAATCCCATGTGCAAACAATGGGGAAAAAGGGGTTGTGGATGGATGGAGGATCCCTGCTTTCAAAATATATCTTGTAGTGATGCTTCTGTGCCAGAGCTGCTTGGTTTTATTCTGTCAGATTTAAATTTTGATTGCTGCACTCCACATTTCTTCAAGTATATTTTGATCAGTTTTAATGTTTCTGTCCCTTTAAAATGCCTCCCAATTCAAGACAGTATCTTCTGTTGAAAGCCACAATTTATGTTCAGTGAATTTTCTGTGCCTTTTTCAAGTTCACAAACTGATTTAGTCTTCAAATTGTTCTCTGAATTAATTAGCACGCCACCACATAAGCAAACCATGACCAATTACCACTGTATATGGAACAGGTTCTAAACAATTCTCATGTACTCCAGGGATTCACTTAGGACTGTAACCAAAGTCTGCAGATAGACTTCATCTCCTGGTCCAGAATTTTTTATTTTGCTGTTTTGTCAGTTTTTTTTTTAAAAAATTTGTTTGCCAGCCTACTGTTTAATAGGTTCATGGATAATTACTAGACTGTTGATTCATGAAAATCTTTCTTTGGATGTTTGCTGACACTTCTGATAGAAGTAAATCAGATGTGCACCTCTGCATTTGTGACATAAGCATTTCAGCTGGTAATAAACTAGCTACTATTTAAGGATTATGTCTTATGTAAACAAAACCACCGTAGTTTTGTTTCATATTTTCACTTTTTTTCATTCTTTCCTTCAATATCTGTACATCCATGAAATAGTGCAGTAGTTACTTGGTGAACTGCAGACTTCTCATTGTTGGTACTTGACTCATTATCAAGCACTAGCTAGTATTTCCGGTTTATCAGCTGTACTAAATTTTTGCCTTAGTTTTTCACTTGTTGCACAGGAAGTAACGGAGTATACACATCCATCCATTATGAATGAGCATTCATCATTTCTAAAAACATTTGCAAGAACTAACCAGCATTTTCATGAAAAAAGTGGAACAAACTGTTTAGGATTCAAGACATGTAGAGATTATTCATCTGAACCTGAGATGCTAGGACATAGTCTGCTATAAACTATAAACACTGTGGTATACTGTCACAGAGAAAGTAGAAACATGCTGCAAAAAAATCTCTCAAAAAATGTACTGCAGTAAAATTCCCAGAGGAAGAAATTGCAGAGTTAACAATCCCCCATAAAGGGGGAAAATATATAAGTTAAATATGCATAGAAATGTAATAGCCATATTGTGCACTTTCCCTCATCTGGTGCTATTAGTAGGCAAAAAGTGGAAACTCCCTTTTTAGTAAGGCAGTCTGCCACTTGCTTTTTGTAGTTGATTACAAGATACTGTGAATTCTCTGCATTTGAATGAGTTATTTTATTTCACTGATTTCCAAGTAAAGCCTTTTGGGGTGACAAAGTTTGCCGAATTAATTGTCCTAAATGAAGGATAATTATATGGGAAACAGACTGAAGGGTGGCATACCTTGGATCACCAGGTGTAAGTTCAAAATAGAGTGTAGTTAAAAAAGATGCATTACCACGACTGTCTGACATGGTAAGTGTTTCTCCTGCAAGGTACTGTTTACAACTGTCTTAATTCTTTTCAACTATCAGCAAAACAGTGTGAATGTCCCTTGTTCTCTTATCAAAACAATCAACTGTCACCATTGAGTGCTACCATCAGATAGGCTTCCATGTGAAAAATCAATGAAGGCAAGTAGCTTCATCCTTCCCTAGGGGTGGAATTTTTTGAACTACTTTTACAGAATGGATTTTCTGAAAAGTCTTATTATTTCATAAATAGTCTGTACAGTGGCATGGTCTGTGTTGGATGACAAACATGACGTAGCAGAATTTACCCTGTTTTCTTGCTGCACTGCCCTAGATGGTTCCATGACACTAGAAAGGTTTTTTATGGGGCTCTCTTGGTGTACCAACACTCTAGAGTCAGTAGTAGCTAAGTCCTGTCCTATATATCAAAAATGGTCATTTTTTTCGTGGCCAACTTGGAGGTAGCTTTTAAATAGGGAATAACTGAAGTAACAAAGATCAGCCAAACCAATACAAAATAATCCTGATGGTCAAAAGGTGATGAAGAGATTCTGAATTACATGTTGGGGAATCTTTTGAAAGTTCTTCTGACCATCTAACCACAATAAGTGCTTGGGTATTATTCCATTTGGGCTTCCTTTTGAAGGTGCACACCATACTTATAGAGATGCATTTTTGACTGACATTAACAACTTCTTTGAAGGTTGTCATTATCATTCCAGCTGTATATCTTATCCTGTGTTTCTGTCCCAAATTATATGCCCTCATACCTTTTCCATATGGGAGTCAGAGAGTTGTGTCTAACATGAATATCTTATACACGTGAATGTCAGCAGGCCCTTTTATGCCAGCAACATCAGCTGGATGCAAATAATTCAACTTCTACCCACCTCTGTGGCATAGAAGGATGATAAGGGTTTGACTATTTGCCTCTTTCTGGGGTGGGGGTTGACTGAAGGGATGGTAATATTATGTAGGCAGAACTATTGCTGAGGCTGGAGCAGAAACCAGTGTTTCAGGATGGTTGCCAGATCTGGTATGGTCCTGCTCTGGGGCATGGACAGAGTCACTGTCATAGATCAGTTAGAGGTGGACCTACAGTTATGATGTCAGCATGGAGGCAATAGGAAGCATAACAATAAGTTGCAAACGCTGTCTTTGCAAGCAAATATTGCAACTGCTTGGACCCACATTTTCCTCACTTCATGTTCAAATCGCTGTCAACCCATGGTGGGGGTTAAACTGGTTTATGCTGCTAAAAAGGGATGTGGAAATGAGGTGTCATTGTAATGCGCGGTGATGCCATACTGTGTAGCAAAAGATGAACCAGAACTTCCAAAATAGTAGCCAAGGAAAAAATAAATTTATACTAATTCTTATGTCTTATTTTTCTTTGTCCACAAATTTTGTGGTTTGACCTTCCTTGAAACAGAGGCTATTGCCTGTTTGTAACACATGCGGCTGCTTCACTACATCAGTACCAAATCCTTCCTTATTCACTTTGGAATTCCCCATGTTATCCTCAGTTCCATTTTCTGGGTTCTTTGGCATCATTTCTGATAAGTCTTGTACCTCATATTTGCTATTTGTTTTTAAACACCTTTATTAAATTAGCATTTAAGACACAGGCATACAAACATTATTAAACAAGCCATATTAACATTTTTCAGTTACATTCATTATACATTACACATATGTTTTTTTCTTTACAGCTCTCATTTAGTCCATTACATAAAATGCCCACTTCCTGCCTTTTCTTAAACATCACTCCTCCTTTTTGAACATTATTTTGCATGCATTGTACTCATTAATTCCATTTATTTCTATGCAAGTTCTTATTTCCCTTTTCTAAGGATCCCATTTCCAGTTCTTTTTTTTTCTCTTGCACAATATTCAATACTTCAGAGACAGCTGGTGTAGATTTTGATTTCCACATTCTAGTAATTGCTTTAAAAAAAATATTTGTTCTATTTTAATATCAAAGAACAAAGTAAAATAAAACAACTATTTACATACATTCACAGCTGTATAATATATCATTGTAATACAAATTAACAACAATTAATATTTTTCAAGCAAATCTTTAAGTTTTAGCCATGACTTGTTCTCATCCTAATCGTATGCAGCTCTCTGCTACATACTATGTTTGCATATTAAGAAATTTAGTACAATAGGGAGCAGTTTTACTCTTCCAGTTCTTGGTTATTATTTTCCTAACTATTGTTAGTATAGACCAAAGAAGAGGCACTTGAGTCCTTGGAATTATTTCAGGGATCGGAACATTAAATAAAATCAGTGACATGGAAATCTATTTGACCACAATGCTTGAATAAAAGTATTAATTTCATTCCAAAAAAGGGGAGATGACCTCACATTCATATACCATATGTACCCAGTCAGCTGTTACCTCAAAATTGCATTTCCAGCAGTTGATTCTGCTTGATTTATACATAATTGTAACCTTGTTAGGTGCAATAAATGCTCAGTGAAAGAATTTCATGATGAAATTTGTCCAATATAAAGAGGATGTCGTTATTTCTATTGACTTTCAGATGTTTTTTTTTTAATCTTCATCAGTAAAATTTCCGTCATTAATTTTTTGTGGAATAATTCCAAAAAGTATTATCTAAGTGAAGTCTAATCTTAAAAATGTTATAAATCTGTGATAAGTAAGGCTTATTTGCCATTGCTTTATTATTAATATTAATTAGGAAGTCCAATATTTGTGAGAAAGATTTATTATCCAAGTTAAATATCTTATTTATTTTTGAGTTTACAAAATATCTACATATTTGTAGTATTAACCAATTATTAGAATTGTGATTGTATCATGACATCAGGTTTTCAACGGTTTGTATTTTGGTTCCATTTAAAAATTGATGCCAGTAAATTAAATTATTTTGTTCTTTTAGATCTATCATTCTAGTGAAATTGTGAATTTCTAAGCCTTCATTTGTATATGCTGTTGGAAAAACTTAAAAGATTGGGTATTTAATACAATAATTAGAATATATGAACTTCTGGAAAGAAGAAAGAATATTATTTATATAAGGAATTTGATTACAAAACAAAATGTTTCCATTTAAACAATCATCTTTTAATAGTCAGACAAAACTGTTAGGAACTCTTGCTTATGACAGGTAGTAATATTTATTTATTTATTTTACATTTGTTAACCGGGAAATTCTGATTGGACCAGGTCCATTTTCAACGGAGGCCCGGGGAGAAAAGCTCCGGCATCAACTTATACAAATACAGTACATCCAGCATACTACACAAAACAGGTTACATCATGTATGCTGAGCATAGTGATATAACAAGAAATTAATAAAACACTCCAGGTAAAACAAGATATAGAACATAGGTAAAAGACAGTGTCAGTTACAGTACATCCAGCATACTACACAAAACAGGTTTCATCATGTATGCTGAGCATAGTAATATAACAAGAAATTAATAAAACACTCCAGGTAAAAGAAGATATAGAACATAGGTAAAAAGACAATGTCGGTTATATACTGGTAAGAGAAGAAAATATATCAAGTAAGATTCTACAGTTAAATGTTTATTTTAGATAATGTTACCTTATGTATTAGTTTCCATTTAGATTCATATGACAAAATTATCCACAGTGTAATGATTTTTTTACAATTGAATATCATGGAATGCTATTCTACCATTATCCCAACCTTTTGTGTGCAAGTAAAAGAAATTCTTAGTTTATTAGGATGCCAAAGAAACTTAAGTAGAATGTTTTTTAATCTTTTTAACTTTTTGGTGGAGACAGTTTTAATGATTGTATGACAAATAATATTTTAGGAAAATTACGTGCGGCGGTAGCATTGTCGCCTCACAGTAAGACGTTGTCCTGTTCGATTCTCAGCTAGAGCATCTTCTGTGTGGAGACGTGTGATTGGGCGTACCTTCGTTGAAGGTTGTGCGTCAGGGCCGGCAACTCGGCACGTAAAAAATCTACTGCCAATCATTAGCAGACCAGAGTTCAGCTGTGGCGACCCCTAACCGGGAAAAGCCGAAAGACACAACAACAACAACAACCATCTTAATTAACATTAAACATTCTTCCATAGTAAAGAAATATTTATTCCAGCTTGTGATTCGACCTGTTGAAGATTCACTTGTATCATTTCCTACTATTAGACATAATGATAATGCCAATATATTTAATTTGAGAGTTATTGAAATTGAAATCAGAGCATTTTTATATGAATTTTTTAATTTCTTATTGATTAATAATATGCTCATTTTATTATGATCAAATTTAAAGTTTTAAATAGTTTCAAATTGCCTCATAGAACAAATTATAATGTTCTATTGATTTTTCTGTAATATCATCCACAAAGAGTTGAATCTTTAGTCCCAAATCATCTTTTGTTTTGATGTCATACATATTTTTTGTTTGACGTAATAAAGCTAGCAAAAGGTTCTGTTACTAGTGCAAAAATAGTGGAGATAGTGGGCGACCTTTTTTAGTACCTTTTTGTAGTCCAAAGGAATTAGAAAGACAGGAACCTATTTTGACATAAGCGCAGTAATCAATCTAAAATTTTGAAATTAATGCTGTTAATTCATCTGAGAAGTTGTATTCTTTAAGTGCTTTAAATAAATAAGGCCAATTGACTGTGTCAAAAGCTTTGTCTAAATCAAGATTAACGATAGAAAGTTCTGTTTTATTTTTATTATAAGTTCATAGGTGTGTACTAGGCTAATGGCCCCGGAGCCTTTACAAGTCTAGCCCATAGAAGTGCCCTGGCATCGTGCCGCCTGACGTTAGTTCCCAGTGCCTCTATCAAGTAGAGCCACTGCAGTGATCCCCGGGGTGAACTTTCTATTTCCCATCCACTCATCAAGATTTCTGTTGAAGAGGGCCAGTGAGATGCTCTGCTTGACATGTATAGGAAGTCTATTCCAGATCATGGGCAGTCTCTGGGTTATGAATCTGTCCCTCCAGGAGGTTCTGTTGATTGTGGTAATGAGGTTGAGGTCTCTGGAGCATGTGGTGCGGAGGGATTGGGATTTCTTTAGATGTAGCATGTCTAACACAGCTAGGTCAGACATGGCTTTATAAGTCAAGCAGAGATTGCCTCTTAGTAGATGATATGAGACAGAGAATAGCTGGAGTTTTTTGAGTCTGTCCATGTAGGACATATGTTTAAGGCCTAAGATCCTCTTCATGAGGTACTTTTGTGGACTTTCCGGTTGTTGCATGTGTCTAGTGAGGTACATGCCAAATAGGGCAATGTGAAGCTGTTCAATCTCACCGTTCATTCTTCACTGATGGGTTCGGAACCGAACCATCGGCTCCGACACAGCCGTTAGCAAAGCTCAAGGTTTACCAGTAGCTTGAGACCAAGCCCCTTATCCCATGATGCACTGCTGGAATTACCTCAGATCTAGTTTGCCGCGGCATGGATCTCAGTGGTTCCAGTTCGCTCAAGCCTTTTTAGATCTAAAATTCACTTTTCACAAGTTATTTCTTACCCTTTTTTTTTTCTAATTCTAGTTTAGAGTGTGTTTTATATATATATATATATATATATATATATATATTAGCTCCTGTAGTTGTTCTATTGACTTATTTCCCTTGGTGCTTTATAGTTCAGTATAGTTGTAGTGGCCTCGTGTTGGGCCTAGTTAGGTAGAGTGTGTGTCTTTCTATTACTATACTTATTACATTGATAGATAGATAGTGTGCAGTTTTATATATATTTACATAGTGGGCCCTTTTTTCTCTGCGCCATTGTTTAGAGTGCATTTTTGCTATTTCTATAGTTACTGCATTTATAGCATAGATAAATAGTGTGCAGTTATATACATATTTACATAGCGTTGGCCCTTTTTTTCTTCAGGCCATTGTTTAGAGTGTGTTTATATTTAGGCATGTTAACATTAGCCTAAGTGTAGTTGGGACATAACTTTTAGGCTGTATTTACGCTGTGTGGTTTGTTTCTTCAGTTTAGCCTAAAGTTTCTTGAGATGTCTGAGGAAAAAGACAAGCACCCAAAGTCTGAATTTAAGAAATGTCCAGACTGCAGGCAAAATATGTCTCTTACTGATGGGCATGTTCAGTGCGTTTATTGTCTAGTTGAGGTGCATTTGCAGGAGTCCTGCAGTATTTGTCATTCCTTTTCTTCAAGGGTTCTTTTAGAGAGGAAAAGGAAGCTTGTGGATCAAGGTTTGCTGAAGCATCCTTTTGCTGAAGCTTTGACTGAACAGGATGGGGCCAGCAAGTCCTCTAAATCCTCAGCAGACTCCAAGGCATCTAAAGACTCGAAAAAGTCTAAGAAAGTAGAGGATTCTGGGACTTTGGCTCCACAGCCCTCGGAGCTGAGTGTCTCTTCATTTCAGAGCCAGCCCACAGTTCTGGAGCCAGTCTCTGAGAGACCTGTATTTCCACTCCTTCAATCTGCACCTTCGGTGCACTCCTCTAGGTCTTCTGTCAGCCTCTCGGATTTGGATATGGACCGATTGGTGCAGAAGCTGTTACGTGCACCAGGCCTTGCTAAATCGTTGTCGGCTCCATCCCGAGCGTCGGAGCTGAAGACCACCACCCTGAATTTGACTGCTCCTCCTCCGAGCCGTACCTGATCTTCGGAGCCAGAGGGGGCCGACCTGCTGATCGTGGAGCCTTTGTAGCCGAGACCTGCACTGGTGTCATCGGTTCCATCTACTCTGACGTCCTTGTCACCGACCGGGGACTCTAGGGGCTGACACTCTCCTGTCGGGTCCGGGGAGGATAGTCACACCAACTTGTCAGTGCCGACTCTGCCTCTCAGGGCCTCGGCTCGGATGAGCTCGGCTCCTACCTCTGGCTCAGAGCCCATGGCCTCAGTGCAGGAGGGACTAGCGGTTCTTTCAGATCCATCGGCTACTTCTCATCACAGCCATGATGCTTTTGAAGCCATGAGAGAGTCTTGTCCCTAAAGACATCCTCGACACCAGGTCTGGCCTCTTCTTCCCCCAAACCGCCTGTGTCCGCTTCTGCCTCCATCGTCCAGGCCAAGTGTAGAGACCCTGAGCCTCAGGTAGCCCCACCACACAGTGCCCCTTGCTCTTTCTAGACCTCCCCAGAGGCTCCCGCTGAGGAGGTCCCCCAGGAAGAGATTGTGTAAGAGGAGAAACATGGACTCTCCACAGGAGTCGTTGACATCTGACACTGACTTGGATAAGTCAGAAGGGTCCCCATAATCCCCCTCTGAGGATTTCTCCTTTGCGGAGATACTTGAGATCCTTAGGCAGAGGGGTGATTGGCAGTCCAAAAGCCCTACTGAGGACGAGTCAGTTCTCCTGAAAGCTTTTGTGTCTCAACCTTCCACTTCTTGGGTGTCTCCGCCCTTCGATGAGCTCATGCAGCTGGTCTCTTGGTGGGCATGGGAGTCACCGGAGTCCATGGAACCTGTCCCTCGGAGGCCTAACAAGTTCATTTCTGCCCCCGTAGATAAAGCCTTTTTGTCCAAGGGAGTCCCTGTTGATGCCATGGTGGTGGCGGCGGCCACCAAGAAGGAAATGTCTGAGACTTCCTTGTCGATTCATCCTCCTAACAAAGAGTCCAGGATCATGGATCGATATGGGAAATGCATGTTTAGTTCAGTGACTTTTACACTCCGATCCCTGAACTATTTGACCCATTTCACCAGAGTGCAAAGAGATCTCCTTAAGGAGTTCAGAGATACTCTTCAGGGTACTCTAGCTGCGAGGGGTTCTAACAAAGTTGCCGCCCAGCTTGCTACCCTTAGTTCCATTGTGAACTTGACCATGCGTCTCATATCATATGCAGCTGATGGGACGAGTAGGGCAGCGGGTACAGGAGTTGCTCTAAGAAGACATTCCTGAATGAGCTTGTGTTCCTTCGAGGGGACCCTTTAAGTCTTCATTTGTCAACACCCCTTTTGA
Organism: Protopterus annectens; assembly: GCF_019279795.1. Taxonomy (NCBI): domain Eukaryota; kingdom Metazoa; phylum Chordata; order Ceratodontiformes; family Protopteridae; genus Protopterus; species Protopterus annectens. The sequence goes on from NC_056745.1 coordinate 137,370,868, forward strand.
TGGCTCATCTCTCTTTGGGCCCAAAGTGAGGGACACTCTCACCAGGTGTGAGCAGGAGGGAAAGACTGTGTCTGCTGTCAGAGTCTGTTTTTCCACCCCTACTCGGCCTTACCCCAAAGGCCAATGGGGAGGGAAAATGTGGTTCCGAAAAGCCCAAGGAGCCTTTCAGGACACACGTGGTCAATCCCCCTCTAGGGGCAGAGGAGGGGGATAACAATGGAAGACACCGCCCTCGCAGCAGAGGGGGTCTATAATACCAGGTTGACAGAGATCACTTCTCTGGTCAACCCCATCAGCGCTCCTGAAAGGAGACCTCACTGACCTGCTCTGGAGGCAGTCGGGGGTCACTTATCCTTGTACCCAGATGCCTGGCAAGATATAACAAATGTTAGCTGGGTACAAAGTATTATTTCCAGAGGGTATTTTATACTGTTCTCCACTCCACCTACACCCCCAAGGAGAATTCCAGACATTCCACCTAGTTACAGGGAACAAGCAACTATAGAGGTCCGCAAGTTGCTAGAAAAAAGAGCCATCCAACCAGTCCCAGCAGACCAAATAGGATCTGGAACTTACTCAAGATTCTTTTTGGTTCCAAAGAAAACAAGGGACTGGAGACCTATTTTGGACCTCAGCAGACTCAACCAATTTGTGAAGAAATAGAAGTTCCGGATGGTCACACTACAGTCTATATTTCCCTTCTTAGGGAGAGACAATTGGATGTGCTTGATAGATCTCAAGGATGCGTACTACCACATAAAAATGGCCAGGCCATCCAGAGATCATCTGCGTTTCCGACTGGGAGCCAATCATTATCAATTTCAAGCCCTGCCCTTTGGTTTCACTACAGCCCCCAGAGTGTTCACCAAATGCAGGGCAGTGGTCATGGCTCATCTGAGGCATCTAGGATTCCAGGTGTTTCCATACCTAGATGATTGGCTCCTTACCTCCACCACCAGGCATCAACTGATTCAGGCAAGGGAATACCCTTTGACACTCTGCCATCACTTAGGCATTACAGTCTACTCAGAAAAATCTGCCTTGTCGCCATCGCAGCATATCACCTTTATAGGGGCAGAGTTGGACACTTCCACCACCACTCTATGACTACCAATCAAGAGGGTCCTTCTTCTTCACCAGCATGTCAGTTCATTAGTGTCGAAGGACAGAGCACCAGCTGCAGAAGTCTTAAAAGTGTTGGGTTTGATGGCTGCATCGATCTTGGCCATACCATTAGCAAGGATGCACATGCGGATTCTTCAATGGCTGCTGTTCACTCAATGGTCCTATCAGGAACTTCCAATGAGTCATATGATTTTAATTACAAACTCTTGCAAGAGAGCTCTCCAGTGGTGGTTGACGTCTCTTCATGTAACCATAGGACGCCCCTTTGTACTACCTCCTCCAGTAGCCACTGTGACCACGGGCACTTCCCTGATAGGGGGGGGGGGCATGTTCAGGGAAAGACTGTCCAAGGCACATGGATGGACCAAGAGTCACATCTGCAAATCAGTGCTCTGGAGATGAGAGTGGTACTTCTGGTGTTGCAGTACTTTCAGGACTGCCTTCCTCTAGGAACGATTGAAGTTCAGACAGACAATATGTCAGTAGTCTGGTAATTGAACAAGCAAGGCGGGACTAAGTCTTACCCCCTTTGCCGAGAAACCCTCAGAGTTTGGGAGTGGGCTGCCTCCTCCCAGCGCTTTCTGTTGGCAACGCACATCCTGGGGAAATCCACCGTGATAGCAGACAAACTGTGCAGAGCAATTTTGTTGCCGCATGAGTGGTCCCTCAAACAAGAGATTGCGGACAGGATTTTCTGCAAATGGGGCCAGCCTTGCTGCGATCTTTTTGCCAGTCACATCAACATGAAATGCAGAAGCTACTGTGCCCTGATTCTCCCTCCAGGAGAACCCCCGAGAGATGCACTCGTACATGATTGGCCCCTGGGTCTCCTCTATGCATTCCCTCCAATCCCTCTAATACCCAGACTTCTACAGAAAGCAATGTTGCTGGGAAGGACTATCATTCTTATAACCCCTCATTGGCCTCAGCAGATTTGATTCCCATTTCTTCATCATCATCTATTGGAAGATCCATGGATTCTGGACACAGTTCCGGACCTTCTGACACACCCGTCGGGGGACCTTCATCTTTCATTGCAGTCACTGAAGCTCACAGCTTGGCTGCTCCAGTTCCCCTCATAGCCAGGGTTCATGACCTTTCAAATGATACAAAGCAGATCGTCTTGTCTTCCCATAAGCCGTCCACCAGAAGATTATATCTTAGTAAGTGGAAGAGATTTTCCATATGGACCTCTAAGCAGAACATTGATCCTTATCAAGCCCCTTTGATGTTCCTTTTAGAATTTTTGACTATGATCTTTAATCAAGGATCTGCAGCTGCTACAGTTCGGGTCCAGTTGGCTGCTATATCTAACTTTCATCTCGGAGTGGACGGGCTAAACATAATGTCCCATAAGTTGTCCAAGGCCTTTCTCAAAGGAACCTTTCACATGAGGCCTCCAGTGAAAACTCCTTATTCTCCTTGGAATCTAAACTTTGTGCTATCTCATATAATTCTTCCCCCGTTTGAACCAGCATCATCTTGTGACCTCAAATTCTTATCATGGAAAACCATGGAGTTGTTGGAGACAGTAACGTGTTATGGACAATATAATGAATTAGTTGTGAATGGATACATTTCAAGTATTTTGGACAAAGGTGATAGGATTGCAATGGGGTGGTAGTTAGATAGAGTAAAGGAGTTACCTTCTTTGTGTAGCAGATAATGTACGACCCAGTCACAAATTCACAAGTGTCAAGAAAAAATAATCAGTAAGGGCAAGCTAAATTTTGCTTTAATGGTAACTACAATAACTACTGAACAATTGCATGTGAGAATTAAAGGTACAGATTAGGTAGACTGCAGGAAGGATGCCACAGCAACAAAGGGGTTATTAGGAATAAATAAAAGCAGAGACCAGAGACTACAACAGGGAATAAGGTGGGCTAAAGGAAAAATAGTTAACTAGAAAATAGTACAATGGGGTAGAAATCTATGGTGAGGGATAATATTAGGAAGAGAAGAGAAAAATGGAAAGCAGTAAGGGGTAGTGTATGTGTCACGGTGATGTGCTGGAGAGCCATTTAGAGGTATTAAAAGGTAATATGGAATGTTAAGTTGTCATTCTCGCCTTCATTCTTGCTGGATGGGTTCGGAGCCGATCCTCGGCTCTGACTCGGCCTATACTATAGCTCGAGAGCTATTTTTACCGGCTCGAGGCAGCCCTATAACCCACAGTACCATGCGCTAACTCCCTAGATCTCGTTTGCCGCTTCGCTGCGAGGTTGCCTTTTTTACCGGCTCAGGTCAGTAAAGAGAATTCTTTCTGTAGAACTATTTTTCAGGTAATTATTCCAGATAGATACCCTTTGTTAGGTCCCTATTAATTGTTTTATTCATTACAGCCCTTTTGTAGCCCTTCTTCCCTTCTTTAGTTAATTTTTATCTTTGGGCCTATGGGCTTTACCTTAGTTTTCCCCACCCCTTACAGTGTCTGTGTGCAGGTTTAGTCAGTTCCCTTAACTTTTGTCTAGTTTTAAGTTGAGTGTGTGTGTGGACTGACTATGATTACTGTGTTTGCTGTTGTTAGGACTATGTCCAAAGACACTAAGGTCTCGGGATTCAAGAAGTGTGACTCGTGCTGTCAGAAAATGTCTCTGAAAGACGGTCACACTTCTTGTTGTCTACTGCTTAGGGCCTTTACACCTGCAGGACTCTTGTTCCGACTGTCACGGGTTTAGTTCAAGAGTCCTGCAGGAGTGTTGTAATAAGCTCATCTTAAGGGGCTTATTAAAGCCCGATGACTCCCCGTCCAAGTCTGGCTCGGGGAAGTCTTCAAAAACCGCCAAAACCCTCGGCTCCAGCTTCTGAGTCGAGGGCTAGCGTTATTGAGATGGCTCCGACATTGGCTCCAATCGGATCCGAGGCGGGCAAAGTGGTATCCGCTCCGAAACCTGCATCGGAGTCGACCCCAGCGCGCAAGCGCTCTAGATCCCCCTCACTAGAATCCATCCGATCCGCTCCGAGATCCCCTCTCCTATCAGAGCGGAGTCATAGGACTCACTCATCTAGGTCATGCAGGCTTTCTGACCACGACATTGAGAGGGTGGTCAGTAGGCTCATAAAATCTCAGGCACTAGCCCAAATGCTCCAAAGCCCATCTCACCAGACTGTGGCTTCTTCGGTACCGCTATCGATTCCTTCTCCGATTCACCTCTCGGGTTCGGAACCGTAACCTTACCCACGTCGGAGCCGATACTTCCACCTTCGGCTCCGGTGTCGTTGGCTCCGACCTCTTCATTGGTTCCATCCGTGGAGAGGTCCGGGCGCAGGGACTCCACTGTCGGCTCCGAGGGGGCAAGTGGCATCGGACCCTTGTCCGACCCCGCTCTCCCTCTCGGAGCTTCGGCTCTGGTTAGTTCAGCCCCGACATCATTCTCGGAGCCATCTCTGTCAGTGCCGGGAGTGGTTTGGGTCTCTTTGGAGCCGGGACTACCCTTGGTACCTGATAGGGGAGCCTTCGAGGTGATGAGGAGCGTGCTGGACCCAGTGTCCACTCCAAGGTTAAGTTCTGCAGCTCCTCCCTCTACAGTGCCTGTTATGGTCTCTGGCCATCCTCCTGCATCTGACAGCAGAGATCCAAAGCATAGGGTACCCACTTTGGGTGTCTCCTCCTCTTCCGAGGCCTCCCCTGAAGTTTCACGGGAACC